>NW_006400001.1:2880954-2890011 GCF_000299155.1 Elephantulus edwardii
TTGACCCTTAATCCATATTTTAGGCTGCAGTCCTTGACACTCTGCAGCAGGTGCTTCAGGTCCTCTTCAGTTTCAGTAAGCAGGGTTGTGTCATCTGCATGACGCAGGTTGTTGATAAATCGTCCACCAATCTTGACCCTACATTTCTCCTCATAGAGCCCAGCCTCCCGGATAATCTGTTCTGCATATAGGTTGAAAGGTATGGAGATAGGATGAATCCCTGGTGTATGCCCTTCCCAATTTTGAACCATGCAGTGTTCCCTTGCTCTGTTCTGATGACTGCATCCTGGTCCAAGTATAAGTTTCACATTAGAACCATCAAGTGTTCTGGGATTCCTATTCTTCTCAGAGTCAGCCATAGTTTGTTATGATCTACACAGTCAAATGCCTTTGCATAGTTAATGAACCACAGATAGACATTCCTCTGGTATTCCCTGCTTTCAGCCAAGATCCATCTAACATCAACTACAATATCTCTAGTACCACGACCCCTTCTAAACCCAGCCTGGACTTCTGGTAGTTCTCTGTTTATGTGCTGTTCCAGTCGTTTTTGGAGAATCTTCAGTAAAATCTTGCTTGCATGTGAAATCAGTGAGATTGTTCTGTAGTTTCCACATTCTGCTGGGTCACCTTTATTTGGGATAGGAACAAATATCTATCTCTTCCAGTCAGTTGGCCAAGTAGTCATTCTCCAGATTTCTTGGCACAACTTGGTGAGCACATCCATGGCAGCATCTGTTCACTGAAATATGTCAATTGGTATACCATCTATTCCTGCAGCCTTATTTTTTGCCATTTCCTTCAAAGCAGACTGTACTTCTTCTTTCATCACCATAGGCTCCTTGGGAGAATGGAGGGCAGATGCAGGAGGAGAAGCCCTCTAGGAAATGGATTGATTCAGTGACTCGGGTAATCAGGATAAATGTGTCGGAGACAGTGAGATTGGCACAGGACGGAACAGAGTTTAGGGCTGTTGTGCATAGGGTTGCTATGAGTCGCAAGTGATGTGACGGCACATAACAACAACAATATATAATTAATATAATATAATGTAATATAGACTTCAATATGGACTACATCTTAACATTAAGAAGAAAAAAATTTTCACTGCTGGGTTGATAAACAACATCATGTTAGATGGAGAAAAGACTGAAGTTGTTAATAATTTCATCTTGCTTAGATCCACAATCAACACCCTTGGCACCAGAAGTCAAAAAATCAAAATGTGTTGCTTTGGGTAAATTTGCTGTCAAGCATGTGTCTAAGATGTTAAGGAGCAATGATACAGTTTAAAGACTAAAGGACAATGGATCGAATCGTGGCTTTTTAAATTACTTGTCATGAATATTAAAATTTGATAATGACTAAAAGATGGCAGAAGAATTAATGCCTTTGAGTTGTTGTGTTGGAGTACTGAATATCCCATGGACTACCAAGACAGCAAACAAATATGTCTTGGATAAAGTCAAGCCAGGGAGCTCCTTAAAGGAAGGCAAAGATGTGGAATGGAGCCAGACCCTGGAGAATAGCTATTGCTCATAGGGTTGTTACGAACTGTAGTCAACTCGATGGCACACACCAACAACAACAATAATAGTTGTATCATTTGTCAATGCTATTTGAGAGTTCACTACTTAGATGTTTACCTTCCATCATAAGCAATAAAACTCATGAATCTGGGAACTGTATTGTAATATTTATCAGTGGTAATTTAGAGTTATTACTGGTAAGGAGTTGCACTGTCAACTCAAAGGCAGGTGAATCACACCCACTAGTTGTTCCACAAGAAGAAGGTGAGCAATCTCCTTGCAATCAACTTATAGATTTGAAAATTCCTCTTGATGATCAGCTATGAGTTGAGTCCGACTCAATGTAAATGATAACAATTATAAAGATTAGTTGGCATGGAATATTAAAAATGTAATGCTTATAGACTAAAGATAATATACTTTAATTTTGTTGAATTTGTGAGTAGATATTGGTTAGATAAGAGGAAAGAATAAAGCACAAAAAGATTAAAAGTTGAAGAGACTATGGGCATATTTAGTAAATTGGATGGAAAAAAAGAGTCCAATGATGGTAGGATATTGACTTTTTATCAGGGTAGTGAGGATTTAAATCAATATACCATTTTATGAAATTAAAAATAATTGAGGCTTATCTTTTATTTTGGAAAAGAGACAGATATTATTAATATCCATACAGTAGAAAGAATAATTTAGCAGTAGTATGGATTATGAATTAAAGAAGGATGAGATTTAAGACCAGTGAGTCCTTTATGCAGCCTTTGTTAAAAATAATTTTATTATTGTTGTGGGTTGAGAGAAGATACAGCAGAATATACATCAATTCAACAATTTCTAGCTGTACAATTCAGTGACATTGATTACATTTCTCAAGTAGTGCAACCCTTCTTAATCTCTTTTTGAACCCATTAACAGACTCACTGCCCTCAAGTTTCCTATCTAATCTTTAAGGTTATTCCTGTCAATTTAATCTCTTGCAGATAATATTTAGTTGCTGTTGTCAGAAACAAGCTCTGGTAATATAAATGGACAGAAAGTGAAAGAGTAATGAGTGACTCACAACATAGGACCATATTGCCATTCCTTGAAATGAGCTATTTCTTCTCCTTGAAATGTTTTCTTCTCTGTTTAGGTTACCATTCATTATTTTTCAATCAATTCAAAGGTTGCCTCTGGTAAATTTTTCCTGACCTTGCCCTTCTTAGTGTAATTAATACATGTCTTACGTTATGATCTGAGTGCATGTACCTCTTAGTCTCTGCAATACTAAATTGTAATCCATTAGGTTGCATGATTCAATCTAGGAAAATATTTGTATCATGTGTAGCATAAAATATGCACTCAGTAAGTATTCCTTGAATCGATGAATGTGTTAGTGACTTTATTATTCCTTAAACATGAAAATTTTAGGAAAAAGTATGGAGACAGGCGGCATTCCTGATATACAAGCTTCCTTATTTTGAACCATGCAATGTTTCCTTTCTCTGTTCTGACAACTGCTTCCTGGTAAAATTATAGGTCTCACCTGAGCACAATCAAGTGTTCTAGGATTCCCATTCTTCTCAAGGTTAGCCACAATGTGTTGTGATCCATCTAGTCAAATGCCTTTGAGTAGTCAATGAAACACATATTTTTTGGGTACTCTTTG
The DNA here is from genome assembly GCF_000299155.1 of Elephantulus edwardii. Lineage (NCBI taxonomy): Eukaryota > Metazoa > Chordata > Mammalia > Macroscelidea > Macroscelididae > Elephantulus > Elephantulus edwardii. The sequence continues at coordinate 2,884,129 of NW_006400001.1, forward strand.
CTTTCAGCCACGTCATCTGACATTGGCAATAATGTCTCCAGTGCAACAGCCTCTTCTAAATCCAGTTTGTATTTCTGGTATTTCTCTGTTGATGTACAGTTTCGGTAATTTTTGGATAATTTTCAACAGGATTTTGCTTGTGTGTGATTTTAGCGATATTGTTTGACAATTTCCACACTGTTGAGTCACTGGTTTTTGGAATGAGAATAAACATGTATCTCTTCCAGTCAGTTGGCCAGGTAGTTGTTCTCCAGATTTCTTGGCATAATCTGAAAAGCCTGTCCAGGGTAACATCTGTTTGTTGAAATATGTCAAATGGTATTCCATCAATTCCTGAGGCCTTGTTTTTTGCCAGTTCCTTCAGAACAGCCTGTACTTCCTCCTTCATCACCATTGCCTCTGGATTATATGTTGTTTCAAGAAATTCTGCGTCAGCCAATTCTTTTGCTATAGTGACTCTGTGTACTCCTTCCATCTTCCTTTAATGCTTCCTGGATTAATTCAATATTCTGCCCGTAAGTACTTCAACTTGAGGCTTGAATTTGTTCTTTAGTTTCTTCAGCTTAAGAATGCTGAGTGAGTTCAGCTGTTTTAATTTTCAATGCCAGCTTTTTGCACATTTCATTATAATACTTTGCTTTGTCTTCCTATGTCACCCTTTGAAATTTGTTCAGTTCCTTAACTTCCTGCTTTCTTCCCTTTGCTTTGGCTTCTCAGCACTCTAGTGAAATATTTAGAGGCTCTTCTCACATTCACCTTGATCTTTTCTTTCTCCTCTGTCTTTGTAATGATCTTTTGCATTCTTTGCAGATGGTATTCTTTATATCCTTTCACAGCTTATCTGGTCTTCATTCATTTGTGTTCAAGGCCTCAAACCTGTTTCTGAGGTGGTTTTTAAATTTAGGTAGGATAGATTCAAGGTCAAATTTTGGTTCCCATAGATTTAATTTAACCTTTAAAAACTTTAGTTTGAACTTGCATATGAATGGTTAGTCTGTTCCACAATCAGCACATGGCTTAGTTTGCACAGTTTTATTGAGTTTCTCCAGTAATTCTTTTCAGTAATTGACCTGATTACTGTGCATACCATCAGGTGAAATCCATGTGTATAGTCACCATTTATGTTTCTTATAAAAGGTATTTGCAGTGAATAAATCATTCTATCATTCTATCTTCAGCCTCATTTATACATAACTCCATGTTTTCTGACTATTGACTCTTTTTTCCTGTTTCCAACTTTTACATTCCAGTTGCCCACTATTATTAATGCATCATGATTGCATATTCGATCGATTTCTAATTGCAAAAGTTGGTAGAAGTCAATTATTTCCTGCTCTTTGGCTGTGGTTGTGGGTGAATATATTTGAATGATAGTGATACTTACTGGAATTCCTTGTATGTGTATGGATATTATCTTGTCACTCACACATTATATTTCAAAATAGATCTAAAAATGACCTATTTAACTATGAAAACAGACCAGTTTTTCCTCACCTTTCCATCTCCAGAGTAGTAGGTCATATGATTGTCTGATTAAAAATGTCCCATGCCAATCCATCTCATTTCATCAATACCTGTTGTTGTTGTTGTTGTTGTTAAGTGCCATCAAGTCGCAATCTATGAAGAAGAGTCCTCAACGCTTGGGTGTCTTTCATCTTCTCTCCATGTTCATAGGGTTTCCAGAGGCAAGCTATTACAGAAGTGGATGCCACTCCTGCTTCCAAGCTTGTTTTAACTGGGGAGCTTCACCTCACTCTGTCCGTATTGGCTAACCAACCATTAATGCATTTGACACATCAGTGTCAAAGTGTTCAGCCTCACAGCAACCACAAGTTACCGCTGTACGGCAACTTGTACATCAGGTCTACATGACCTAGAGGAATGTCTGAACAAAAACAATGAAAGACAGGCCCAAGGGCCGCAGATTAGAAGTTATCCACCTTTGGCTTTGTAGCATCGCTTTCTGTCCACTGAGCCAGCTGATCTCTCTCTGTGTTGATGTTATTGTTGTTAAGTGCTTGAGATTGTTGACTGTTAACTGGTTTCTGTGTGGATTAAACAAGCAACTAAATAGTATAATGAAAAAACATATTCTGTAGCTGTGCAGGCCTTGCTAAAAGGGATTAAAGTATACTTGTAGTATATTAATTTGCACAGTCACTGTGTGATTTACTCAGATCCAGGCAATATCTTGAGTGTTGAGCTAAAGAGGCAGATAATTATAGTGATCCACATTGGCATTAATAGGCTACACACACATTTCTAATCTTAATCCATTATTTATGGTCCATGAGTTGTTTTAAGATTAGTGCTTTGTAAACTGCTAATCTGATATACAAAAATCTAAATATATACAGATAGAGAGATAGAGAGATAGAGAGATAGATATAGATAGATAGATAGATAATGTTAGATACACACACACATTCTAGAGAGGAAGTTCTAATCTCAAATTTTCATACAACTTTCAAATATCCAATTTGAGCTTTGTCATTCCAAATACCTGAGCAAAGAATATAATAATGCTGTTTGAGTTACCCAACAAAAAGAAGTAAAATAAGAAGGAGGGGGATGCTTGGTTTTGTCCGTTTTGGTTTATAACGTTTATAAGGAACTTATCTATTATTTAAAGCAGACAAATTTCTAATTGAAGATATGTATCCAGAAGATATAGAGAACTCTCAAAACCCAATTAGAATAGACCCAGCAAAACCAATAGCTTATCACAGGATGTCTATATAGAAGGAAAATGCACATACAGAAAGATGTTCCACAGTATTAGTCGTTGTTGTTGTCACATGCCATCGAGTCACCTGTGACTGATAAGAGACCCTATGTACAACAGCCTAAACCCTGCTCTATCTCTTGCCAATCTTATTGTCTCCAACACACCTACATCCATTACCCCAGTGACTGAATCAATCCATCTCACAGAGGGTCTTCCTCTCCTGCCTCCACCCTCCCAAGCATGACATGCCTCTTCAAGGACTGATTCTGCCTTGCAACATGTCCAAAGTATGTCAGACAAAGCTTCAGAATCCTTACCTCCAAGGAGCTTCCTGGCTTCACGCTCTCCAGGAAGCACTTGTTTATTCTCCTGGCAGTACAAGGTATATTCAATACTCTTCTCCAGCACCACAGCTCAAAGGTATCAACTCTCATTCTATTATTCTTAGTCATTGCCTAGCTCTCTGATGTGTAGCAAGTAATTGCAAAGACCATGGACTGTATCAGGCACACCTTAGTCTCCAGACAGACATGGTTGCTCTTCAGTACCTTGGAGAGGTCTCTGACAGCAGACTTTCTGAATGCAATTCATTTTTTTAATTTCCTGGCTGCTGGTATCAAGAGTGTTGATTTTAGAGCCATTACTAAAATGCAGATTACAACCAAGTGAAAAACTCTATACAATTAATAGAATTGTGAGGGGGGAAAAACCCAATACCAAATATTAGCAATGATGCAATGAAATTGGAAATCACATACATTGCACATGGGAATATAAAAAAAGCACAGCCCTCTATTAATCAGTTGGCAGCTTCTTATAATGTTGTTTGTTGGGTGCTATAGCTTTGGAACAACCCATAACTGACCCTCCAGTGGATTTTAAGAAGAAGTAAACTGTATGGATGGAAGCAGGCGTGGCATCCACTTCCATAAATGGCTTGCCTTAGGAAACCCTACAAACATGGACAAAGAATGAAAGTCATGCAACTGTAGAAGATTTTCATTCATAGGGTCGCTATGAGTTGCCTACGACTTGATGGCACTTAACAACAACAACAACAACAAACTGTATGGAAGGAGAATTCCCACAATTAACTTTGTATACATTTAAGCATATATTTTAAAATTAAGAATCCATTCCTTGGTTGATTTAGTAACAAAGATATATGTGCAACGGTTTCTATGGACTTTATTCGTAAGTTGAAAACATAAAAAAGCTCGATCTACAGCAGTTGGTACATGGTCAAACAGATTGTGGAAAAGTACCAAAAGGTGCAGCAGTGTTAGTCACTCAAACACATTGTACTAAGGAGAGAAGCAAGTTTCAAAAGGTTTTCCTTTTGTAGGACATACTGAAAAGGGCAAAATATAAGAGAAAGACATCAAACCAAAACTTGCCATATCTAGACAAGATCTATGCTGCTTACAGAGTGACAAAGGAGAACATTTTTGTAGCAATGTTGTTGCTGATGGATGTCAAACCCACTCTGACTCATAGTGACTCTATGGATGTTGCCCTGTCCTGTATCACCATCCTCATAATCCTTGTCATTCTCAAGTAAAAATACCACCAGCCTTGCCTATAATGAGGGCTCTGCCTACACTTCCTCTAAGATAGATGTGTTTATTCTTTTTGAAATTCATGGCCGTTATTTATGAAAATAGATCGACAGAACAGCTTAAAAGGATGGATGTTACTGTAAATTATACCACTATACACAGAGAAAGAAAGAAAAAAAAAAAAAGGAGGGATCAGACAAACCTAAAATATGCACTTAAAGAAGTGTAATGGGTGAGTTGTAGAGATGGTTTCAGAGTGTTTTCTCCTTGGCTTCACCTTTGAAATAACATATTGTCTTTGATCCAACCACTTGTGCAATTATAGATACAAAGTACAGAATTCTCTGAAGTTTAAGATGAAAATAACTGTAAAAAGACACTCTCCATCTGGTAAAAGTGGGAGAAAGAACACTATTGGCAAGATAAAAATCAATGCAAAACATCTGGGCCACTCCCTTCTTAGAGTAATTTTACCACATATTTTCACTCAAACTTTGAGTTGTTTTTATAATAGACTCCATTGTCTTACAGCATTATACACAAACACAAACTTATGCCCCATAGGTGGTAATCAAGTTAGCTCGTGTTATTCATCTTAGAGAGCCATGGTGAAAATGATTTAATTAGAGTCTTGAAGGCTGATTAAAGCCTACCTTTTTTTGACTAAATTCCTAAAATGATGATGGAAGAACTTTCATTTTATCACATCCTAAACTAGACAGAACACTCTAGTAATATCATTCTGACTTGTTTCTTCGTGATTTTGTTGGTAAGCTTGTTTGTTTAATCAGGATGCAGCATAAAGCACCAGGACAAGAAAGAGGCTAATAGAGGTGAGATGCAAGGGGAAGGGAAAATGAATTTGGAAAATGTAAAGAACAAATGATGGCAACTTCTTCATTATTGAAACTGGTACTGTACCAAATGAATACAGCAAGCATTCTATGAAGTAGAGTTTATTTAGTTAATAAAATAAATTCTGTAAATGAAAGAGAGAGAGGTAAGACACCATCTACAAACTAAGGCACAAATCCTTGATTCAAAATGCTGTCTCCCTGAAAACATTGTCTCTTCAAAAGGTTAATTTTGACGATTTTTGTTTTGTTTTTTCTTTTCAAAAATTATGGAATTCTTCACGAATTTTCGTGTCATCCTTTTCTAAGGAGTCATGCTAAATCTTTTCTGTATCGTTCCAATTTTAGTATATGTGCTGCCTAAGTGAGCACTAATTTTGAAGACTTTGTATGCAATTAAAGTTAGGTTGGTATGATTTTAAGTGCTGTTGCTATAATTTAGGATGGTCAGTGTTATTCTCTTAGAAACTACAAAGAAATATGTTGTTGTTGTTGTTGTTAGTTGCTGTCATGTCCATTATGATTCGTACTGATCCTATCCTGTGAACAATAGGTCTGAATCTTACTTTATCCTTCACTGTCTTCAAGATCTCTGTCAGTCTCAAGCCCTTTGTAGTCATCACTATATCACAAAAAGAAACAAAAATTATCATCAGGCTTGACAGTGACTAGGGGTGATAGAAGAAGAATTGATGCCTTTGAATTGTGGTGCTGAAAAAGAGTATTGAATATACCATGGACT
>NW_006400001.1:2890901-2929199 GCF_000299155.1 Elephantulus edwardii
ACACACATATATGTGTGTGTGTATATATTCATAAAAGAAAATAAGAAGGGATTTTAAATAATTCCTCATAAACATCAACTAAGTATACCTCAAAAGTAATTCTTGAGAAAAAGAAAAACAACATGTATGTACAAGTCACAGAGAAAACAATATCAGAATGGCATACATATCTTTATCAGTAATTAAATATGAATGGATTAAACATGTCAAATAAAAAGTGTAGATTGAGAGAAGGATTATAAAATCCAAAACAATTTTTTTTATTTATAAGAGAAAAAGAAGGAAAATATATAATGACAAAAGATCAAATACATAAAAGAACATTCTAGATGTATGAGATATGTGAAGCAAATACAGATTAAAAAAAGAGATATCTACAGTAGTTGCAGACTTTACTTCTATATGCATGAATAGGATGTTCCTACAGTAGATGATTAAGGAAATAGATGATCTGAATGATATTGTAAGTAATTAAATGTAACAGATGTTTGGAAAATACTTCATCTAAGTACAACAGAACGTAGTTTATTCTTACATATACATAGATGATTCTGTAAAACAAAGAGTACTCTGATTTATAAAACATGTTTTAATAACTTTAAAATTAGTAAAAATAAAACTAGAAATTATTGATAGAAGGAAAAGAGAAATTTTAAAAATTTATTAGCAAAACAAATTCAATAGTATATAAAAATTATTATGAACATTGATTTAGTGCTATCTATCCCAGAAATTAAAGGATAGTTCAGTTTAAGAGCCTAATTAATATAACATGCCAGGTTTAGATGATTTGCATGATTATGAATTTTAAATTTATTAAGATATGTTTTGTAAATTGGTGGTCTATTGTCCTACAGAATAATCCATGTGTGTTTATGAATAAATCATATTTCACCGTACTTAAATGTAGTATTTTCCAAACATACCTTAGACTTAGTTACTTACAATGTCATTCAGATTCTCTATTTCCTTGTTCATCTTCTGTTGAAATGTTCTATCCTTGGACCTATCTTTAGACCACTAGGTAGTTGTCAGAACAGAGCAAGGAAAAACAATATGGTTAAAAATTGGGAAGGGTGTATTACAGGGATGTGCTCTATTTTCATACTTTTTCAATCTATATGTAGACCAGATCATCCAAGAGAGTAAGCCCTATGAGGAGGAATGTGGCACCAGGATTGGAGGAAAATTCATCAACAACCAGCTTTATGTAGATGATACAACCTTGCTTACTAAGACTGAGGAGGACCTAAGGCATTTGCTACAGAAGGTCAAGGACTACAGCCTCCAATATGGATTGAAGCTCAATCAACATCAAGAAAACAAAGATTCTTACCACTGGGCCAATTGACACCATCATATAGACAGTGAAGAGATTGAGACTATTAACAGCTTCAGTTTGCTTGGCTCCACAATTAACACTCTTGTTACCAGCAGCTAGGAAAGCAAAAGATAAATTTCATTGGGAAAATTTGCTGTCAGGAATCTCTCCAGAGTACTAAAGAGCAATGATGTGTCTAGAGACTCAGGTGCACTTGATCCAAGCCGTGGTCTTCATAATTATGTGCTATGCATCAGAAAGGTGGACAATGACTAGAGATGATAGAAGGAGAATTGATGTCTTTTGAGCTGTGGTGCTGGAGAAGAGTATTGAATATACCCTAGAGTATCAAGAGAACAAACAGGTTTTTCCTGGATGAAACCAGGCTGCTCCATGGAGGCAAGGTTTCTGAAGCTCTGTCTGACATATTTTGGGCATGTTGCAATGAGGGACCAATTCTTGGTGAGGGACATCATGCTTGGAAGGGTTGAGGGACAGTGCAAAAGAGGAATACCTTTGATGAGATGGATTGACTCATTGACTAGGGTAATGGGTGTAGGTGTGCCAGAGACAATAAGTTGGCTCAAAATAGATGAATGTATTAAGGATGCATCCTGTCTCCATACCTTTTTAATCTATATGCAGAACAGATCATTTGGGAAGCAGGTTTTATGAGGAGGAATGTGGCATCAGGATTGTGTGTAGATTTATCAACAACCTATGTTACACAACCTTACTTACCTAAACTGAAGAAGACCTGAAGTGCTTGTTGCAAATGGTCAAGGACTATAGTCTTCAATATGGATTAAAGCTCAGCATGAAGAAGATAAAGATTCTAATCACTGGGCCAATTCATAGCACCATGATAGATGGAGAAGAGATTGAGGTTGTTAATAATTATAGCTTGCTTGACTCCACAATCAACACTGTTAACAACAGCAGTCAGGAAATCTAAAGACGAATTGGATTGGGAAAATTGGATTGGCACTTCTTGACCCTGTGACTTTAGTATGTGAGATGTTATTTCCTAAAATATTTGAACATTCTTTAGTCACGTGAGAAGGGCCTTCAAAATCCTAGAAGAAGAAGGAGGAGGAGGAGGAGGAGGAGGAGGAGGAGAAACCAACCAAAATTTGATAGCACTGCAAAAAAGCCCATGGCAAATATATTTAATGGTAAAAGACTAAACACTTTCTCAGTAAGATGAGGAACATGTGAAAAATATCTACTTTTTGTACTAGTCTTCAACATTGTAAATATATCTTAGAAAAATTAAGAAAAATAAATAAAAGGCTTCCACAATGAAAGAGAAATTAAAACTATCTCTGTTTTCAGATAAAAGTTATATTTTTTAAGAAACCCAAATAATTACCAAGAAAGCTGCTAGAGTTACCAAATTAATTCAGCAAAGTTGTTCGGTATGAGGCAGCACATAGCAATCAGTTATGTTTCCAAACATCTGCAATAAAGAATTGGAAAAATAAACTGAGAAAACCATTATTTTTAGAACACAATCTAAAAGAGTAAAACATCCAGGAATAAATTTAACCAAGAAGATAAAAGACTGAAAACTAGAAAACACTACTAAAGGAAATTAAAGGAGATCTAAATAAATGGAAAGATATCCTGTGTTGATAGATTGAAAGACTTAAGGGTGTTAAGATGTCAATTCTACCCAGTGATTTACCAATACAATGTAATTCCGATTGAAAGCAAATAGGAAAGGCAATCTTCAAATTCATAGGTAATTTCAAGCTGCTCCAAGGAGTCAAATGTTATTTCCTAAAATAGTTGAACAGTCTTCAGTATTGCTTTGGATTAGTTTTAGCATTTTGTTTGTGGGGTTTTTTTTTGTTGTGTTTTTGTTTTTTTTTTTGAGATGGGCAATTTCCTTTCACACAATTAACTGCCTCTGTAAACAGGACCAAGGGTCAGCTATAGGTAGGCCTGACCCAATGGTACACAACAACAACATACATACAGTGAATGTGTGTGAAACCTACTCACAACTGAATAAAACCACTCAAATCCTGTGGCATTTGTAATATTTTTTCTGTGTTTTCACCCATGGTTTCACTCAATGTAGCAATCCAGCTCAATAAAGTCCTTTCTCGCTTTCACTGACCCCATACTTAGCAGTAGAGGAGCATGGTATCCTTTTCCAAGAATTAGACCCTCCTAAGAACATGCCCAGCGAGATGCCAGCCATCCCACCAGTCAGTCAGCCGACTTTCAGGGTGGAGGTAGACTCCAGTGCGCAAGCCTCCTGAAGCCTTTTAAGCTACTGCCTGGAACAAGCTTTGCAGGCTCCGCCCTTACTTCCCCTTAGTTTAAGGCTCTGGCCCACCCACCCACTTTTCAAGGGCAAAAAGAGCCCTAACACACAGCATAAAGGACACCAGAAACTTTCCTTACCTTGACTGCCACCAAGTCGATCGGCCATCAATATGCTGTGTGTTAGGGCTCTTTTTGCCCTTGAAAAGCGGATGGGTAGCCCAGAGCCTTAAACTAAGGGGAAGTAAGGGCAGAGCCTGTGGGGCTTGCTCTAGGTGGTAGTTTAAAATCCTGTCTTTAATTGTTTTTGGTGAAACATTCTTCTAGGTCATATAGCCCTGAAGTGTCCACTTGCCACACAGAGGTAACCCACGGTGAAGCTGAACACTGTGACACTGACTTGTTAAATACGATAATGGTTACCCGGGTGTACAGTGTTTGGTGGTGCTCCCTGGTTGAGATAAGGTTGGAAGCAGGAGTAGCATCCACTTCTGTAAATAGCTTGCCTCCAGAAACCCTATGAACCTGGAGAAAGGATGAAAGTCACGCAGGTGTCGAGGATATTCCTTCATAGGGTCGCTATGAGTCACCTATGACTCAACGGCACTTAACAACAAGAAGAAGAACATGCCCTTTTAATCTTGGGGCTTGTTGCATCATTCATAATTTTTGTCCATAGAATTCTTCACTATTGCAATGTGAGGTTCTAGGTTTTTCATCATTTTCTTTAGCATAATAAATGAAAATTTATGTTCTCTTCTACTTTTCTAACTCTAGTATATTTCATTGAAATACTTTATGTTGTCTTCTTTAGCTGCCTTTTGTAAATATGTGAATTGCCCTTTTACCTCAAAGTTTTGCATTTTTTCTTTTATTTCAGAGTCTTTACTCATAGTAATTTTGGTTGCTTTTTTCTGATGCCTTCCATGTCATTGCACAGATTATCTGATATTTGGCAATCTATGCTGTTTTGATTTAATTTACAATCAGCTGTGGCTGTGATGCTGATTAACTGTTTCTAATTTTGTTTACAGTCAGCTATGGGAAGGAACCTGATAGACTGTTTCTTGTATTAATTGTGTTTGAAAAGAATATTGTTCTAAGTGGTGTAGCACTTGTCTGTCAGTTTGCTCTACTGAGGTAACTTGGGGTTACTGTGATAGTGGAATCTGTGCCACTGGTGTGTCAAATGCCATAAGGATTTCCATCGTGAACTGTTCTTAGCAGAGCTCCCTGATTCACTGGTGTGTCAAATGCCATAAGGATTTCCATCGTGAACTGTTCTTAGCAGAGCTCCCTGATTAAGACAGACTAGGAAGCAGATGGCCCATCTATTTCTTAAATAATAAGACTTTGAAAACCCTATGAAGACCAAACAAGGAGGATAGCTACAGTACTATAGTGGTAGAGAGGTCAGATTGGAAGTTAGTTGAAATGAGGAAAATCAATAATAAACACCGTTTAACAATTGGAACACAGAATGTATGTAGCTTGAATGTTGAAAGACTGGAAATTGTTGAAAACAAAATACAATACATGAATATAGACATACTAAGCTTTAGTGAGATGTAATGGATCAGCTTTGGCAAATTTGAATCAGATAACCATATGGTATATTATGTAGGGATTCAAGTTCTATCCTGAAAAACGAAGTTGCAAGTGATAGTATAATTTCCATACATATACAAGAAAGACCTGTTAACATGACTATTATTCAAATACATGCTCCAAAATCTAGAGCCAAACAGGAAGAAATTGAGAATTCTTATCAAATTTTTCAGTCTGAAATTGACCAAACATGCAATCAGGATATGTTAATGACAATTGATGACTTGGAATGCAAAAGTAGGAAAAAATGATGACGGAACAGTAGTTGGAAAATATGGGCTTGGTGAGAGAAATGAAGCTGGAAATAAAGTGATTGAATTTTGTATTTACAATGATTTATTCATTGCAAATACATTTTCTAAAAGACACAAGAAATGACTTTTCACATGGATTCCACCTGATGGGTTGCATAGGAATCGATTGACTACATTTGTGGAAGAAATTGTTTCAGAAAGTCAAAATCAGCAGTCAAAATTAGGCCAGGGCCAGACAGTGGGTCAGATCATCAATTGTTCATATGCAAGTTCAAATTAAGGCTGAAGAAAATGAACATAAGTCCACAGGAATGAAGATAAACTTGAATCAATTCTATCAGAATTTAATGATCATCTTGAGAATAGGTATGAGACATTGAACATCAATGATCAAACACCAGATGAATTGTGGGATAATATCAAAGATATCATCCATGAAAAAGGCAAAAGATCATTATAAAAACATGAGAGAAATAAAAATTGAAATGGATGTCAGAAGAGCCTCTAAATATTGCCCTGGACTATTGAGAGGCCAAATCTAAAGAAAAACATGTTGACCTGAAAGAGCTGAGCAGACAATTTCAAATGGCATAATGGGAAGACAAACAAAGTATTATAATAGAATATGCAGAGAGCTGGAATTGGAGAATAAAAAGGAAAGAGCTTGCTCTGCATTTCTCAAGCTGAAAGAATTGAAAAACTAATTTAAGCCTTGTGTTACAATATTGAAAGCTGCTATGGGCAATATACTGAATGACTCAAAAAGCATCAAAAGAAGATGGAAGGAATACACAGAGTCACTGTACCAGAAAGAATAAATTGACACTGAAAGATTTCAGAAAGTGCCATATGAAAAAGAGCCAATGGTAATGAATAAGGAAGTAGAAGCTGCATTGAAGGTGTTGGCAAAACATAAGGCCCCAGGAATTGATGTGATACCAATTGATTTGTTTCAATTAGCAGATGCAGCCTTGGATATACTCACCAGTCTATGCCAGAAAATTTAAAGGAATTTAGCCAATGGATTAAAAGAGATCCATATTTGTTCCCATTTCCAGGAAAGGTGATCCAACTGAATATGAAAATTATTGAATTATCATTGATATCACTTGCAAACAAAATACTGCTCAAGGTCATTAAAAAATGGCTGGAATAGTACGTACAAAGGGAATTGCCAGAACTTCAAGAGGGATTTAGAAGAGGTCATGTCACTAGGAATATCATTGCTGATGTCAGATGGATCCTGGCTGAAAGTAAGGAATAACAAGAAGAATGTCTATTTGTGCTTTATTGACTATGCAAAGGCACTTGCCTGTATGGATCATGACAATTTGTGGATGACATTGAGAAGAATGGGAATCCCAGAGCACTTGCTTGCGCTCATGTTCAACCTATACCTGGACCAGGAGGCTGTTGTGCGAACAGAGCAGGGGAGCACTGCGTGGTTTGGAATTGGGAAGGGAGTGTGCCAGGGTTGTATTCTATCTCCATACCTATTCAATCTGTACACTGAAAATTATCTGAGAAGCTGGACTCTGAGAAAAGGAGTGTGATATCAAGAAGACTCATCAACAAGCTGCCTTATGCAGATGATACAAACTTGCTTGCTAAAAGTGAGGAGGGCTTAAAGCATTTGTTGCAGATGATTAAAAAATTCAACTTTTGGTATGCATTGTATCTAAATGCCAGGAAAACAAAGTTTCTTGTCACTGGATTGATAGGCAGCATCATGATGAATGGAGAGAAGATTGAAAATGTCAACAGCCTCATCTTGTTAGGATCCACAGTTAACACCCTTGGAACCAGCAGTCAGGAAATAAGCAAACACATTGCACTGGGAAAATCTGCAGTTGAAACTTTTCCAAATTATTGAGTAATGATGTCAGTTTGAATACAAACTGTGTCTAATTCAGGCCATAGTCTTTCTGAGCTATGCATCTGAGAGCTGGATAGTGAATAAGGACAACAGAAAAATAATTAATGCCTTTGAGCTGTGGTGTTGGAGAAGAGCATTGAAAATGTCATGAACGGCCAGGAGAACTAACAGATAATATTTTGGAAAGGGTGCAGGCAGACTGCTCTTTGGAGGCAAGAATGATGAGGCTTCATATCACATACTTTGGACACGTTGCTTGGAGCGGCTATTCCTTGGAGAAGAACATGAAGGGAAGGGAGGAGGATCAGTGAAGGAGAGGAAGACCCTCAACTAGGAGGATGGATACGATGAGTGCTGCAATAAGCTCTTGAGTGTCAGGAAGTGGGAAAATGGCTCAATATAGAACAGAGTTTAGATCTTTTCTTTATAGGGTCACTATGAGTTATGTTCAACTTACAGCACCTAACAAGAACAACAACAATGTGTGGAAAATCTGTTCCTGATCTTCTCAATAAACTAATTATTTAAAATAATATTTTTATTTTAATCATGATTTTAACAAAAGTTTACAGAAATGTTAGATTTTCATTCATTCTTGCACATTTTACCCCCCTCTTTCTTTACTCCTCCTCCACTCCGCTTTTTAAAAAAATAGTCATATATTGTTGCATAATTATTTCCCTCCTCCACACCTCCCGTAAGTCTTATTTGCAATGTACCTCTTACTCTGGGCTGTTGTTATATGTATGATGTCTAATCTTATATTCATTTTAAACTGGTCTTTCCTTTATCTGTGCCAATGCAGTGTTCATTATCGATCCACTCTTATCCTATTCTCCTTCCAACCCCCATGTCAGATCTGCTTTATAACACTGTTGTTGTGCAATGATTATCCTTTGCTAAGGGAAATATTTCAATCAGAGTAATGTTCTCAATGGTAACCCATGTTGTTCAATATTTTATGAATTCATTGTTTTTCACTGCTGCATAATATTCCATTACATGAATTATACCATAGTTTTTCTATCCATTCATTTGTTGATGGGTGCTTGAGTTGCTTCCATATCTTTGCTATTATAAATAATGCAGCAATAAGCATGAGTGTACATATATCTGTTTGCATGATGGTTCTGATTTCTTTATGGTAAATTCCAAGTAGTGGAATTGCTGGATCAAATGGTATTTCCATGCCCAACTTTTTGAGAAAGCAACAAACTGCTTTCCATAGTGGACACACCATTTAACACTCCTACCAGTAGTGAATAATGGTTCCAATCTCTCCACAACCTCACCAGCATTTATTGTTTGCTGCTGTGTTGAACTTTGCTATTGTTGCTGGGGTGAGATGGTATCTCATAATTGTTTTGATTTGCATCTTTCTGATAGCTAGGGATTTTGAACATTTCTTCATGTGTTTTTTTGCCATCTGGATGTCTTCTTTAGTGAACTATCTATTCATATTCAGTGCCCATTTTTTGATTAGGTTGTTTACCTTTTTCTTGTTGAAGTGCTGGTGTGTTCCGTGAATTTTAGATATGAGTCCTTTACCACATATTATTACCATTTTCTCTCTCTCTCTCTCTCTCTTTTTTTTTTTCCAGCTTGTGGTTTTCCTTTTTACCATGTTGGAGAAGTTTTTTGATGTGCATAGTGATATGATTCTTAGAAGGTTCCATTCATCTCTTTTCTTTTTCTTTTTTACTTTCTTGGGTATAGGTTTTTCATTATGCTTGGAAGACTGTTCATACTCTGGATAGAGCATCTAGCATTCTTCCAAACTTTCTCTTGAACCTCCTTAAGTTGGTTTTTGTATATAGTTTAAAGTGTGGGTCTTCCTTAAGTTTCGACAGATAATATTCCAATTGTGCCAGCACCATTTGTTAAGAAGGCTGTTGTTTTCCCACTTAACTGATTTCATCTGTTTGTCAGAATTCAGTTGAGCATAGGTAAATTATCTAATTTCTGAATTCTCAATTCTATTCCATTGATTATGTGTCTGTCTCTGCACCATGTTATTTTAACTGCTACAGCTGTATAATATGATTTGAAATCAGGGAGTGTGATGTCTCCTACCTTGTTTCTCTTTTTTAGGAGTGCATTACTTATTCTGGATTAATTTCCATTCCAAATAAAATTCAAAATTGCCTTTTCCATCTTGTTGAATAATGGAATTGGTATCTGTATTGGAATTGCATTGAACTTTTAGATTGCCTTTGGTAGAGTTGTCATTTTCACGATTTTGAGTCTTCCTATCCTGCACTGCAATCCTGATGACATGTGATTTGAATCCACCAGCTTGCTCCATGGAAAAAGGACGGGCAATCTTCTCCCATGCAATTAAATGCCTCTGAAAACCCACTGGAGGGTCAGCTATGGGTTGGTTCCAAGTTGATGGTACTCAACAACAATAACTACATCCATGAGCATGGTATACTCTCCCATTTATCCAGACTCCTTTTTATTTCTTGTGGTAAAGTTTTACATTTTTCTTTGCAACGGTCTTTTGTATCTTTTGCTCCCAAGCATTTAATCTTATGATTATTTACTGTGATGGGTGTAGCTTTTCTTATATTTTTTTCTGTATTCTCTTTCCTACTAGAGAGAAATGCAACTGATTTTATATGTTGATCTTGTATCCCGATACTTTGCTGAATTGGTCAATTATGACCAGTAGTTTTCTCATTGAGTCTAAGGTTTTCTAAGTATAATACATAATCTGCACATAGAGCTAGTTTTACTTCCTATTTGCCAATTTGGATGCATCTTATTCCCTTCTGTTGTTTTATTGTTCTAAGACTTCCAATGTAATATTAAATAGAAGAAGTGATAATGGTCATCCTTGTTTAGTTCCTGTTATTAGTGGCAATGCCTTTGATCTCTCTCTCCATTAAGAATAATATTGTCTTTTGGTTTTGCATATATACTTTTCACTATTTTGAGGAAATTCTCTCTAATCTTATTTTGCTGAGTGTTTTAATCAGGAAAGTGTGTTGGATTTTTTTTCCCAATGGCATTTTCTGCATCGATTGATAGGATCATGTAGTTCTTGTTCTTTGCTTTGTTAATGTGATGAATTACATTGATTGTTTTTCTTACTTTGAACTATTCTTGCACAGCTGCTATGAATCCCACTTAGTCAAAGTAATTTTTTTAAATGTATTGTTGGGTTCTTTTGGCCAGGATTTTATTTAGGATTTTTGTATCTATGTTCATGAGAGATATTGGCCTATAGTATTTTATTTTGATGGTGTCATTACCTGACTTTGTTGTCTAAGATATATTTGCTTCATAAAGTAAGTCTGGGAAAACTCCATCTTTGTTTTCTGAAATACTTTATGTAAAATTGATGACAGTTCTTCTCGAAATGTTTGATAAAATTCACTAGTGAAACAATCTGGTCCAGGAATTAAAAAAAATTTGGGGGGTGGGGTGGGGCGTGTGTTTTATTATCTGCTAGATTTCTTATTTTGTGATGGGTTTATTCAGGTGTGCAGCTTCAGTCTGTGTCAGTTTTGGTAGGTTGTGAGTTTCTACATGACTTTTCATTCTCTCTAGGTTTTCATATTTATTTGAGTATAGTTTTTCCATAATATTCCTTTGTTAACCTTTCTATTTTAGTTGGTTCTATTGTGACATTTCCCCTCTTATCTCTTATTCATATTATTTGTCTTTTCTTTTTCTGTGTTAGTTTTCTAGTGTTTTGTCAATTTTATTGACCTTTTCAAAGAACCAAATCCTAGTCTTGTTGATTTCAACTGTTTTTCTGGTTTCCATTTCATTTCTTTCTGCATTCATTTTTATACTTTCATTTTCTTTAAAGGTTGATGGGTTTTCTTTTTTGTTCATTTTCAACTTGTTAGAGATGTTGTCTTAGAGAGTCAATTATAATTTTTTATTCCCTTTTAGTGCCATTGTAATTGCTATAAATTGCCCTTTGATTACTGATTTGACTTTTTCTCAGAGGTTTTGGTAAGTTATGTTTTCATTGTCATTTGTTTCAAGAAACTTTTTTATTTCATTTTTTTATATTTTCTATTACCTCCTTATGTTTAAGCAGGGTGTTGTTCAGCTTCCAAAGGTATAGGGTTGTTTTTCCTCCTTTATCCTCTTGTTATTGATTTCTTTTTTTTTTTTAAATTTCTAATTTTGTATCCTTATGGTCTGAGAAAATGCTTCATATTATTTCTATGTTTTTTTCTTAATTTATAGATGATTGCTTTGTGACCTAAAATATGATCTATTCTTGAAAATGTTCCATGCATATTCAAGAAGAAGGTATACTCAGCTTTTTGGGGGGTGCGTTAGTCTGTGCATATCTATGAGATTGAATTTGTTGATTGTGTAGTTTATTTTTTCCCCCACACTTTTATTTTTAGCCTTTTTTTATCTTCACTTTTTTAGGTGGGTCTCTTGTAAACAGCATATTGATGGGTTTTGTTTTATCATCCAATCTTCCCTTTTTCTCTTCAAAGATGCATTTAAATTATTCACATTCAGTGTACTTATTGAGAGGCAAGGTTTTGTTACTATCATTTTGTTGAGTTGTTTTTGGTGTTGTTGCTGCCTCCCTTGATCCATCCTGCTTTCTGTGGCATTTTTATAAGAAGGACTTCTCTCAGTATTTCTTACAATGGTGGTCCTATTTTTCACAAACTCCCTTAATTTCTGTTTTCCTGAGAATGTCCTGCTCTCCAACATATTTGATGGACAGTTTCTCTGCATACAGTATTCTTGGTTGAAAGTTGTGTTCTTTGAGTGTTTGATTCATGCCGTTCCATTATCTCCTTGCTCACATGGTTTCTGCTGAGAAATCTGCATTTAATCTTATTTGCTCTCCCTTACATGTTACTCTTTGTTTTTCCCTAGCAGCCTTCAGAATTCTCTCTTTAGCTTTGGCCCTGGCAAATTTGACTATAATATGTCTTGGTGTTTTCCTTTTGGGGTTACCTTATGTGAAGTTTTGCCTTTTTCTCTTCTAGATTCTAATTATGTACATGTTGTTCCTTTTGATGGTGCCCCACATCATTCTTAGATTTTTTCTTTTTCCTTCCTTTTTGATTCTGCTTTTCATTCTAGCAGCTCAGTGCCAAGAACTGTATGTATCTTCTATTTCACTGGTTCTGTGTTCTATCACTTCACCTCTGCTCATATGTACCTCCAACATGTTGACAGCATCTGAGACACTAGTCCACTTATTCTGGATTTCAATTTCTTGTTTTTCCAGAGTTTCTCATGCCTCATTTGTTTTATTTGCATTGTCTTTGATTGATTTTATAAGTTTCTCTTGGCTTTTGAGTGTTGTTGTTGTTGTTATGTGCCCTTGAGTCATCTGCAACTCATAAGGACCCTATTTACAATACCCATAAACCCTGCTATAACCTGTGCCAATCTCTGACACACCTACCCTCATTACTCCAGTCACTGAATCAATCCATCTCATCAAATGTCTTCCTCTCCTGCACTGTCCCTCCACCCTCTCAATATGATGTCCATCTTCAAGGACTTGTCCCTCCTTGCTACAAGTCCAAAATATGTCAGATGAAGCTTCAGAATCCTTTTAGTTCTCTTAGCAGTCCAGAATCTGCACTCTTGCACACCTCTTCTCTTTGTTCTTAAGAAATCCCAAGCTATCCACGTGATGTATACAGCTGAGTTCAAGGGCAAGTACTAGTGGTATTGGTTTTCCTGGCACAGGACTGCAGTATGGCAGTGTGCCAGTCTGGTCTCCATGCAGTGGTCTGGGCTGGTCTCTTGCACTGGCAACAACAGCCAGTGTATCAGTGTTGGGCATGCGTCATATTCAGGCTGTGAAGAGTTAGAGCATTTTATGGATTCATTTTTGTCTTATTTTCTTAAAGAAACTTGCCAGGTGTTCATTATGCATAAATAGCAAAACTATCTACACCTATCCCTATGGAATATTGCTTTCAGAAATCTTTCTGTACATGCTATATGTTACATGTATTCTATGGCCCAATGAGATTTCAAAATCTTTCTGAAGCAGTTCTGAGCAAGACAGTCTCAAATATAAGAAAATTTTTAGTTTTGATTGTTGTTGTTGTCATGTGCTGTCAAGTTGCCTGCCACTTAGAGCTACCCTATGTACAGCAGTTATGAAGCCTATCCAATTCTGAGCCAGTCTCACTGACTCAAACACACCTATCCCCACTACCCCAGTTATTGTATCAATTCACTTCTTCTGGGGTCTTCCTTTCCTGCACTGTCCCTCCACCCTCCTGAGCATGACGTCTTTCTCCAAGAACAGTCCCTCCTGGCTATGTGCCTAAAGTATATAAGATGGAGCTTCAAAATCCTAGCCTTCAAGGAGAAACTTATTTTTATCCTTTCCAAGACAGACTTATTTGTTTTCTTGGGGGTTTATGATATGTTCAAGACTCTTCTCCAGTCCAACAACTCAGAGGCATCAATTCTTCTGTCATCCTTAGTCACTGTCCAGCTCTCTAATTCATAGCAAGTAATTGCCTAGACCATAGCCTGGATCAGGGGCACCTTAGTCTCTTAGAGTGATATAGTTTCTTTTCAGTACTCTGAAGATGCCTTTGACTGCAGATTTTCCCAGTGCAATTTGTTTTTTGATTTCTTGACTGCTGGTGCCAAGAGTGTTGATTGTAGAGCTGAACAAGCTGTAATTGTTAACAACCTCAATATCTTCTCCATCTAGCATGGTGCTGCTGATTGGCCCAATGGTGAGAATCTTGGTTCTCTTGATGTTGAGCTTCAATCCATATTGAAGACTACAGTCCTTGACCTTCTGCAGCAAATGCTTTAGATCCTTCTCAGTTTTAGCAAGCAAGGCTAAATGTCATCTGCAAGTGTAGGTTCTTGGTGAGTTTTCCTGCAATCCTGATACCTCATTCCTCCTCATAAAGCCCTGCTTCCTGAATGATCTGCTCTGCGTATAGATTGAAAAGGTATGGAGACAGGATGCATCCTTGACACATTCCTTTCCTGATTTTGAAAAATGAGGTTTTTCTTGTTCTGTTCAGAGGACTGCTTCTTTATCTGAGTATAGGTTTCACATGAGTACATTCTAGTGTTTTGAGATCCTCATTCTCTTCAAGGTCAGCCACATTTTGTTATGATAATCGCAGTCAAATGCTTTTGCACTGTAATGAAGCACAGATAGATATTCTTTGGTATTCTGCTTTCTTCCAAGATCCATCGGATATCAGCAATAATGTCTCTAGTGTCACAACCTCTTCTAAACCCAACTAGTATTTCTGGTAGTTCTCTGTCAATGTGTTGTTCCAGTCATTTTTGGATGATCATCAGCAGGATTCTGCTTGCGTGTGATATTAATGATATTGTATGAGAATTTCCACACTCTGTCATGTCACCTTTTTCTTTTTTTTTTAATGGAAATAAATATTCACCTCTTCCCATCAGTTGGCCAGGTCATTTTCCTCCAGATTTCTTGGCATAACCTGATGAACACATCCAGGACAGCATCTGTTTGTTGAACTATATCAATTGGTATTCCATCAAATCCTGGGATCTTAATTTTTTCCAAATCCTTCAGAGCAGCCTGACGTCCTTCTTCATCACCATTGCTTCTTGATCATATATTGTTTCATAAAATTTTTCTGTGCCGACCAATTCTTTTTGGTATAGTTTCTCCATCTTCTTTTGATGCTTCCTGGATCATTTAGTATTCTGCGCATAGCATCCTTAAGTATTGTTACTTGTGGCTTGAATTTGTTCTTTAGTTCCTTCAGCTTAAGAAATGCTGAGTAAGTTCTCCCTTTTTTATTTTCTGACTCTATCTACTTGCTCATTTCATTCTAATTCTTTGCTTTATCTCTCAAGCTTTGAAATCTTCTATTCAGCCCCTTAACTTCTTGATTTATTTGCTTTGATTTGGCTTCTTGGTTAAGTATGTGTACATTTTAAAAAGCAACAATAACAACAAAAGAAAACACAAAAAGAAGCCCATTTGTGTAGAATCAATTTCTACTTGAATCAATTCTTTATAAGATTTGTTGCTTTTACATACTGTCAAGTTGGAATTGACTTATAGTTGAACCTTAAGCAGATTTTCAGACATACATAATCACACAGGAAGAGATTATCAATCTTTCTCCCATGGAAAAACTGTTGAATTTGTACCATGTGCCTTAGAATTGGCAATACAATTCCTTTCCTTTTCAATTTATGCACTGAATAGATCATTTGGGGGACTGGTCTTTATGAAGAAGAATGTGGCATCAGGATTGGAAGAAAATTTATCAACAACCTGTGTTAATACTGCTGACACAACCTTGCTCCCCAAAACTGAGGAGGACTTGAAGCATTTGCTGTAGAAGACCAATAACTGTCACATTCAATATATATTGTATCTCAATATCAAGAAAACAAAAATCCTCACCAAAAGGCCAATAGTTAGAATCATAAGTGGAGAAGAGTCTGAGGTTATTAATCATTTTATCTTTCTCAAATCCACAATCAACACTTTAGCATAAGCAGCCAGGAAATCAGAAGATGAGTTACAATGGGAAAAATCTACTATAAAGGACATCTTCAGAGTATTAAAGAGCAATAATGTCAGTTTAGAGACTAAGACGTAGCTGATCTAAGTAATGGTCTTATCAATTCTTATCATGCATCTAAGAGCTGGATAATGGATAGAATGAAAGAAAAAGAATTGATGCCTTTGAGTTATGGTGTTAGAGAAGAATATTGAACAAATGCTATGGACTGCTGAGAGAACAAACAGTTCTGTCCTTGAGAGGGAGACATTAAGTTGCTCCTCAAAGGTAAGCATTTTGAAGCTTTGTCTCACATACTCTGGGCATGTGGCCAGGACATCATATTTGGAAGGGTGAAGGATTAGTGCAGGAGAAGAAGACCCTGGATGAGAAGCATTGACATAGTGACTGTGACAATGTGGCCAGATGTATTGGAAATGGTGAGGCTGGCTCAGCATAGGACAAGTTTTAAAGACATTGTTCACAGGGTTCATTATGAGTTATAATTGACTCAAGGAAACATAAACCAACAGCCATTCTTTAAATCTTTATAGAGGTAGAGTGTTCACCTTTCTTTCATAGCATGCCTGTTAATTTTGAACTGCTGACTTTCAGTTAGCAATTCCTCACATAGCAGCTCATAGCATCCAGGTTCCCTTTTTCTATATTTACTGTATTTTTTCCCAGAAGAACAAATTCTAGAAATAGCTCTTCAAAACCTTTATTCTTGTACTATTCATTCTATGGTTCAGAGCAAGGGAACACTCCATGGTTTAAAATTAAGAATGGTATGCAACAAGGATATGTCCTTTCTTCATACCTACTCAGTCTGTATACTGAGCAAATTATTCAAGAAGCCAGACCCAATGAAGAAGGATGTGGTATCAAGATCAGTGTAAACTCATCAATAATCTATGGTATTCATATGACACTACCTTGCTAACTAAAAGTGAAGAAGACTTCAATCACTTGCTTCAGAAGATCAAAGAATATGGATTCTTCAATATGGATTACATATCAATGTCAAGAAAACAAAAATTCTCACCCTAGACTGATAAGTACCATCATGATAGATGGATAAAAGATTGAAACTGACAATAACTTCCTCTTACTTGAATGCACAATCATCATGCTTCGTACCAGCCAGTCAGGCGATCTGGAGATGAACTAGCCTAGAAAAGTGGGCAGTCAGGGACTTCTCCGTATTAGTGAGGAACAATAATGTAAGTTTGAAGGCTAGAAAACACTTGATTCAAGCCATGATGATTTCAATCACTTCCTATGCATCTGAGATCTGGACAATAAATAAAGATGACAGAAGAAGAAATTACTTGTAGTGAGTTGTGGTGTTAGAGAAGAATACTAAGTATCCCATGAACTGTCAAAAGAACATGCATGTCCTGAATAAGGTACAGCCGGAGTGATCTCTGGAGACAAAGATGATGAAGCTTAGTTTCACATACTTTGAGCATGTTGGTAGGAGAGGCTATTCTTTGGAGAGGGACATCATACTTGGAAAAGTTTAGGGTCAGTAAAAGTGAGGAAGAATATCGATGAGATATATTGACACAGTGACTGCAAAAATGGGCCCAAGTATGTCAGAGATTGTAAGGATGGCATAGAATAGAACAGGATTTAAATCTTTTGTTCATAGGGTCACTGTGTTGTACTTGATTTGACAACACCTAACAACAACAGTTCTTTCTGTAAAAATGTTTGACTTTAAATATTTTTCTAAGAGCATCATAAAGTCATGTGTTCATATATATACACACAGAGAGAATTTAAAGAATTACTTCCACAGTTGTAGTTGTTAAGTGCTGTTGAGTCAAGTATGACTCACGATGACCCTGTGAACAAAAGACCTGAACCCTATTCTACCCTGAACCACACAAGAGCCCACTGCAGCAGTCACATGTCAATCCACATGGTTGAGAGTCTTCCTCTCCCTCACCAACTCTCTACCCTTCCCAGCATCATGTCCTTCCGCAAGGAATACCCCCTCCTAGCAACATGTCCAAAGTATGTGAGACAAAGCCTCATCATTCTTGCTTCCAAAGAGCTCTCTGGCTGTACCCTCTGCAAGACACATCTGTTTATTCGTCTGGCCAGCTATGGGATGTTCAGTGCTCTTCTTCATCATCACAGTTCAAAGGTGTCAATTCTTCTCTGTCGTCCTTATCCAATGTCCATTTCTCAGATGCATAGCAAGTAATTGAGGTAAAATCGATCCTTTCATACCTCTAAATTAATCTCTGCTGGTTAAAATGTTTGGTTCTTGAATTGGTAAACCGCCATCTGCCCATAATTGTGTCCTAGTGTGGTAACTCACTTATTGCTTTGGTGCTGAAAGTTGTGCCACCAGGATTTCAAGTTCCAGCTGGATTCTCTCATCATGAGCACATTTCAGCAGAAAATTGAGATTAAGATAAACAAAGAAGAAAGACTGGGTTATCTACTACCAAAAGCCAGTCAAGGAAAACTCTTTGAATTACTACTGAATATTGTCTGACTTGCTTGGTTTTGATGTCTTATTAGAAGGGATCAATTGATAGAGGAAGACTTCAAGGGTAGTGAAGGAGAGTGACAGTGAGAAGGAGGAAAACTCTTGATGAGATGTGTTAGCACAATAGCCATGATGATGAACTTGAATGTAGTAGCAATCATGAGGACCAAACAATATTGGTTCAATTCCATATAAAGTCATCATGAGTCAGAATCTACAGAATGACAGCTAACAAGTGAAACTACTTCCAATTACAGCATTCTATTAAGAAGTCATCAGTTCTAATATAGTCATTCCAATTACTCTGATGCAGTAAAATTATACCAGACCTGGGATGATGTTGGTGTTAAGTTGCATCAAGTCAAGTATAATTCACAGTGACACTACAGTCAACAAATCTGAACCCTGTCCTATCCTGTGCCAGTGCCATCTTTATTATTATTTATGCGAAGAGAACAAATAGGTCTGTCTTGGAGAGGGTAAAACTAGCTTGCTCATTATAGAGAAGGATCTGAAGCTCCATCTCACATACTTTGGACTTATAACCAGAAGGGACCAGTCCTTGGAAAGGGACACGATGCCTGGAAGGATGGAGGGTCAGCTTAGAAGAGAAATACTGTACATGAGAAGAACTGATACAATGACTGTGGCAATAGCATCAGATGTGTCAGAAATGGTGAGGTTGGCTCAGGACAGGGCAAACTTCAGAGCCACGTTCATAAGGATCACTGTGGGTCATGGTCAACACAACAGCACATAACAAAAACAACCACTATTACCACATGCTCAAAATATGTGAGATGAAACCTTGTCATTGTTGCCCCCAAAGAACACTGCAACTTTCTCCAAGACATATCTGTTCTCTGGAAGTTCATGTGTTATTTAGTACTGTATGTAACAACAACTTCTCCAACACCATAATTCAATAACATCAATTTGTCTTTTGTCATCCTTATTCATTGTTCACCTCTCAGACACATAGGAAGTGATTGGAAGGACCATAACCTGAATCAGGCACACTTTAGTCCTCAAACTGTTTTTATTGCTCCTTAGAAATTTAGAGACATCCTTGAATGAATAGTCTCCCAGTGCAATACATCTCCTGATCCCCTGAGTGCTGGTATGCAGGTTATTAATTCAAACAAGATGGAATTGTTGACAATTTCAAGCTTTTGTCCCTCTATCATGATGTTGCCCATTAGTACAGTGGTGAGAAGTTTTGTTTTCTTGATGTTGAGCTATAATCCATATTGAAGGCTGCATGTAGTCTTTGATCTTCTACAGCAAACACTCCAAGTCCTCATTACTTTCAGTAAGCAAGGCTGTGGTATCTGCAAAGGCAGGTTGTTTATGAGTTTTCCTACAATCCTGATGTCACATTCTTCTTCCGAGAGACATGTTTCTTGGATAATTTGCTCAGCATATTGATTGAATAAAAATAGAGAAAGGATATAAGCTTGACTGATACACCTTTTCTGCTCTTTACAGACAAAAGCTTCTTGGTATCATAGGAAATCCATGTTCTGCATGAACATTAAGTGTTCTGAAATTCCTTTTCCTCTCACTATTAAATGTTATTTATTATAACCCACAAAATCAAATGTTTTTGCATAGTCAATAAAGCACAAATATACATTCTTCTGCTATTCTCTGCTTTCAGCCAGGGTTCATCTGACATCAGCAATGATTATCACTGGTAAGATGGCCTCTTCTAAACCTGCTTGAGCTTATGATGGTTCCCTGTCTATATACTGTTCATGTCACCCTTTGTAGATCATCTTCAGTAACATTTTGCTTGCTTGGAATATTAATGTTCAATCATTTCCACATTCTGTTAAATCTTGGATGTTTTTGTTGTTGTTATGTGCTATTGAGTCATTTGCGACTCATAGCGACCTCTGTGTACAACAGCCCTAAACTCTGCTCTGTCCTGTGCCAATCGCACAGTCTCTGACACACCCATCCTTATTATCCCAGTAACTGAATCAATCCACCTCACAGGGGACCTTCCCCTTCTGTGCTGTTCCTCCACCCTACCAAGCATGATGTCCCTCTCCAAGGACCTGCCCCTCCTTGCAACATGTCCAAAGTATGTTAGACGGAGCCTCAGAATCCTTGCCTCCAAGGAGCAGCCCGGTTTGACCCTTTCTAGGATGAATCTGTTTGTTTTCCTAGCAGTCCATGGTACCCTCAATACTCTTCTCCAGCACCACAGCTCAAAGGTATCAATTCTCCTTCTATCCTCCTTAGTCATTGTCCAACTCTCTGATGCATAACAAGTGATAGCAAAAACCATGGCCTGTATCAGGCGCACCTTAGTCTCCAGAGAGACACCATTGCTCTTGAGTACTTTGGAGAGATCCCTAACAGCAGACTTTCCCATGGTAATATGTCTTCTAATTTCCTGGCTGCTGGTGCTGAGAGTGTTGACTGTGGAGCCAAGCAAACTGACGCAACACCTCCTCTGGTTTTAGGTTGTTGGTGGTGTGTGTCATTGGGTAAGAACCTACCCCTAGTTGACCCTCCAGTGGGTTTTCAGAGGCAATAAATCATCTCAGGAAGGGGGAACTTGTATGTCCTTCTCCTGCAGAGCAACATGTGGATTCAAACCACTTGGCTTTGGGATTGCAGTACAGCTCCTTGCCATTAGAGCTTCTTTCTGTTCATGTGGAAATGGCAAATTACCCATTTGGTCTTCTAATATCTCCTGTAAAATTCAAGACTGGTTAAAATGAATATTTCTCAAATTTGACTCTTGAAATGAATGCTCTAGACTGCTTGTTCATCATAGATGTCCAGACTTACTAAGACTGGATTAACATTTCCAGATTAAGAGCCAGGGAAATGTTCCTTTTTATAATATTGACCTTAAACCTTAGCACTACACCCTAGATTTTTTTATGAACAAAGAACTTGGTGAAATGCCATTTCCGTTTACTTCTAAATCTAATTTTAATGTGTTTCCTTTCCAGTGTTCTGATTTGACTGAAGTTAAATAAAAGCCAATATAGCTATCAAGTCTAACTGAAAAGTTGGCAATGTAAGTCTACCTAGTGTCTCAATACAAGAAAGTCCCTGGTGATCTGCTTCTGTCCTGTCAGCCTTCCTGCTGACGATTACAGCCCAGGACACCCTGTGCAGAAGTTCTGCTCTAAAGTATCCGGGGTCACCATGATAGAGACAAGTCTACAGCAGCTGACAGCAACAATGACTGATGAAGATGTTAGCTCATCTTATTCCTCCAAGTTTTCCAGTGATGGTCAAGGAGAATAGGATGGAGGCTGATGCCTAAAATGGGTAACTTTTGATGAGCAGGCAGCCTAAGGCTATGGAGTCCCAGATGTCAGGTGGTACTCAGAAACCATGGATAGCTTGAGGACAGACACGGCCCTCATGGAGAAATTTAGATGCAAGAATAGAACAAAAACAAACAAACAAGCAAAACCACAAACCAACCAACCAATCAACCAAAACCACAAAACCCCATCAAACTCTACGTGTGTGTGTGTGTGTGTGTGTGTGTGTGTGTATACACACACACACAAATTAGAATGAAATGTACTAAACTCAAACCAAATTCACTGCTGTTGAGCCAATTCAACTCACAGCTAAGTGTCCAAATTATAGACACATTTATAGAGAGTGCTAAAAATGGTAGTGTTGATCTACGTCTATTGAAATGGAAGATGCACATGATGGATTTCTAAGTAAAAATAGATATGTCTCTTAGGTTCCTTTTTTTTAATTTGAAGACTACAGTTTCTCTGAGAAGTATAGGTATGGTTAATTTTTACATCCTTATTCCTCACTTTTTATATAAACGGATTTGATTTTTTACAAGGAGAACGTAATATTTTTACAATCACAAACTGCAGTAAAGTGATTACCATTCTGACAATAGAAGAAAGTAGAAAGAGCAAAGGGATGGAAGGCTGGGCGGTTACCGCTGGATAGGTGAGGGGACCAGAGCAAGCAGGTGTGACGAGCTTTTGGATCAAAAGCCAAGAATCAGGCATGGGTTGAGGAAGAAAGGGAAATAAAAGGAGAGAGAAAAGGAAATACAAGCCAGGTAAAGCTTGCCTTGCCTAGGTTCCTATCATCATGCTGGGCACAGCAACCCAGGATTCAGTCCTGCCTTTCTTGGGCTAGTAGCCTTCTAGCTTGGCTGAAATAATCACTCTGAACCAGCCATCCTGGGACTGATGCTATTTAACCCCTTCACTGCCAGTTCCTAACCTGCACATTCATAGCCACGGGCTATCAAGGGGTTTCTGGTTTATGACTCAGGGGTGCAAGATGGACTAGCCTTGTGCATGAAAGGAAGGCGAGGGAAGACAGACTATTTATAGCAGCAGGCAACAAAGGCTTCTGCTTTTTCTTGCACCACGAGTTATGTTTTTCTGAAACTCTGCCCATGTTGTGCAGGAATCAAAAGGGCGAGAGAACAAGTTTTTCAGAGCTGGTTGGAAAGTTCCAGGGCTCTGTTTTTAGAGCAAATCTGCCAGCTTCAGAGGAGGCTGCAGCCACCCTCGGCTTCTAAATCAGCTTGATGGCGGTGCAAATAGATGCAAATGAGGGTCAAATCAATTTCCATAATGAACAGTGCTACTCCAAAAGCGGACTCCTCTCCACGTGACTTAAAATTACTAGGAAATCCAATGCGGGGGTGGGGGGCGCAGAAACAAAGACAGACAATGGAAACATCTTTATGACTTGAACAGCATCCCCATTTGGAAGGGAAAGACCAAAGCTGTAAAGTCCAGTTCACGTTTTCTGGGGTGAGTTAGACATCATATGCATTGGAGATGATTTTATCTTTGTTTGTATTCTGGAATTTTGTTCAGGAGTGGATGACTCTGGTCTAGCTCTTCTGAGTGTTTCAAATGTGTCTGGCCTTATCCTTTCTTTGCCCTCATTTTCCCTTCTCCCTTGGCATTGCTTGTTATTAACCAACTTCAAATTGGCTTCCAACTCACAGAGATCCCAACTAGACAGGCTGTGCCATGTACATGATGGATTATTCATGGGACCTTGGTACCCCGCTGTGTTTTCTTTGACTGCTTTTCAGAAATAGAAGACCAAGCCTTGGTTCATTGGCATAGTCTGGAAGCCTCGTGGTAAGCTGTTCCGCTGCTTAATCATAGCAGCGCTCTAGCTTCTCAGCATAGCAACTCTATTGACAAAGAAAGACTGAGGACTGGGAATTGAACCCAAGACTCCCACATAGAAGACAAAAAGTTCTACCACTGCATCTCCAAATGGCTCCCTTAGAGTTTACTGAATATCACACCCGAGTTGATCCTTTTTTCCTTTACATTTTATTCAGATATACTTAGCATTTTCATTAATTCTGACACACCAATCCCCATTGACTGTCTCAGGACAAGGTAGGGTTCTGAGTTGCTGTATATCAGGTTGCTATGGGTCACAGGCAGCTCAACAACAACAACAGGAACAATTAACATTTTGTTGAATTCACCTTTTGAAAGAGCATCATTTCAGCAGGATTTGGGACATTCAGACGGGTTGTACAATTCACCTCGTTACTTAATTTTATCATGCAAAAATAAACCCCATATGCATGAGCAATCATTCCTCATTGTCCCTCAGAATTAACTTTCCAATTCTTTGAATTTGCCTCCTGTGGACATTACATTGCAACTGAATAACAATAGGTGATCTTTTGTGACTAGCTTTTTTCGTTTAACATGAAGTGTTCAAGGTTCATTCATAATGTATCATTTATCAGAAAGCTGTTTTCTATGTATGACAGGTTATTTTTATTTTTAAGCAGGACCAATATGAAGGCTATAAACTCCTGCCTCCCAGAGAACTGCAGTGAGCCTCATGTGTTTCCTAGAAAACCACATGAACTGGAGATAATAGTTACAGGATCTAACCTTATAATTTTTCCATTAGGTCTCTGCCCACCATGTGTGGCTCTTGATCCCCCTGCATTTCAGAAATTAACTTCATGTCATTCAGCTAATACTGGATTGAGGCGACTTACATTTATAATTAACAGGTGTTTTTATGAGATATAATGCAGAAGCATTCATTTCCAAAGACTCTTTTAGTACTTCTGGCACAGCCAGTGTCACTGCATATGGCTACCTTGCATTTAGGAAAGAGATGAGATGAGAGTGGCTGGAACTATAATACATATGGGCCATTGACTGAACCACTGAAAGAGTTTTTAATTGGTGTGAGTATGAAGTTCAATAATTTATACAGATCTGTTAGTTTCAAATGCTTAAGTAGATGGAGGGAATTAATTGGATGGGTTTTATTTGGTGGAAGACCCTGGATACTTTCAGATAACCCTGCAATTCTTCATATAAAGCTATCCTTCCATGCAGGTCATTATCTTTAAGATATATTTATCAAATGTTTTCCTTGTGCATGCCCCTGCATTGAAGATATGTGGTCGCTATCAGTAATCATGCACAGTGAAACTTTGGCTGTTATGTGCTCAGCCAACAGAACATTACATTTAAGCAGCAAATGCACAGGTAGATGATAGGATAAAATCTGAGGCTTTTGATGATGACCCTGGGGCAGTACTCAAATCTCTTAAGAGTAACAAAGGCACATTTGAATTTCAGTTGCATTCATTGCTGATATGCAGCCATACCAGGGCATGTTTCAAAAATTTGTAGAAGCAGTACACCAGGTTTATCTGTCCTGTGCTAACAAAAGAGACATCTCCCAAGAGCCTTTGTTGCAAGGCTGACCTGTGATCCCAACCTGAGTTATGAATTCCCGTGTGGTTGGTGTGATATTCCAGAGGGTCCTCTTATATCTGCAGTGACAATATGTGGTTTAGTACATGAGCTGTGCTGTAATCTCAAAAGCACATGGTTCAAGGCCACCAGCTTCTCTGTGGGAGAAGGATGGACAATCTTCTCCCATGGCATTAACTGCCTCTGAAAACACCCCAGAGGGTCAGCCCTTGGTCGGTTCCTACTTAACGGGACTCAACAACAACATGAGATGGGTTGATTCAGTGACTGCGATAATAGGGGTAGATGTCTCAGAGACAATGACATTGGCTTCAGATAGAGCAGAGTTCAGAGCTATTGTACATAGGATTGTTACAAGTCTCAGGTACTTCAATGGCACATAACAACAACAACGGAAAAAAATGGCAGGTTCACGTGGATTTTGTCCCCTCCCCTTAAGATAAAAGATGAGACATCAAAGAGATCCTATTATCATGTCAGACCATGTTGAGCCCTGTTCCAAGATTCACACAGTTTTAGATTCACTAGTTAAAAGTTGGGCATAAAGTTTAGGGGAAGGGTCAGTCCTTGGAAAAGGATCGCATGATCTGAAAAAGCAAAGAAGTAGAGAGTCATGAAGCAGAGAAATAGAGAGTCAGCTAGGAGAGGAGAATCTTTAGTGAGACAGATGGACACAGTCACTACAGTGAGCCGCTTAAGCAAAGAAGAGACTGGGAAGATGGCACAGGGTTTTTATTTCTTGGACACAGGACTGAAATGAGTTGACATCAACTCCACAGCACCTACCAACAGCAGCAAGTCTCTTCAAGGAAAAGACAGTCAAACATATTAACTTATCTACTAAACCAACTTCAATGCAGGAAATGTTTTCTCCCCTCAAAATGGCTTTCTCAAGCATTGCATTGTCTTTTAGCACATGGCTGGTTGGGACTAGGCTTATGATGTGCATGAGATGCTAACAAGGTGTCTATACTAATAACGAGAGGATTGATAAAATCTGGGCATCCCAACAAACTTAGATTGAGCAGAGACAGAAGATGCAGAATATGGGAATCTTGTTAACCAGTAAGAAATAAGGATCAGAGAGTATGGAGCAGAGTGCATTTGGAACAGTGATTCCAACTCTACTTAGACCTGGAGAAGCAGCAGCAGAGACCAATGTAACACGGAGGTGACAGGAGAAAGCCACCATGCAAACACAGAGTCAGAGATGGGAAACTTTGCCTAAGAGAACTGGAGGAAGATGCTAATAATTGCTAGGACTAAGAGAGCTTTGTTACACTGGTCTGAAGGCAAGAGATTGAAGATCAGTGGAGTCTATGTGCATGCTTGAGAAATTGTCTTGACTGAAAAATTCTATCTAGTTTCCAACCTGAATTGCAAGCTATTAACTTCCCTCACTAAACGCATGATCACAAGTCCTGCCTGTGAGGTCTGTATGGACATGGTAATGGATTTATGTGTCCAATAGTAAAACATTAGGAATATCAAGAAAGGACAGTTGATGCTAGGGTTGATGGAAATAGGTTAAGAGAAATATGGGTGAGTTACTGTACAAGAATTAGTTTTGTACTATTGATGTTGTTGATGGAGAGTGTTCCCCTTTACGGAGTCAGTGGAGGTCAGATGCCACCACGCCCACACCAGGTCAGAAGTCTTTATACTGATTTTTGTTGGAGAGGGAAGACTGCTTCTAATTAAAGAACTCTATACTTCATTCAGATTTTCTACCTAATCTACAGTTCTATAAAATCTGTATAAAATTTTGTGTTACAAACAAAACTGTTGTTAAATCTCTACATCACAAATTTAATACAACAGGTAGTATAAAGTTTGCTGTCCACATTGTCACAGAACCCATTACATAGGCACTGTAAACATTCAGGTCTCTGGTGACAGGAATGTTTCTGAGATATGGAGTGGTAGCCCCTAAGTGTGATCATATTAGCAGTGCTCAAAGGATAGAAAGGTGGCAGAAAATGAAACAAGTGGGGTGACTCTGTTATTGGTACCAGTGGGAGTAAAGGAAGAGGTGCACAAACTATGTTCATAACAAACCATCATGTTTTCCCTTCCTCTGCTGCCTATATGGTGGACGTTGAAATGCCATATTTACATGCTTATAGAACACACCTTGTGGGAGTGCTCCAAATAGGTGGACAAGATTATCAAGAGGCCTGGAAATTTGCAATAACATATTTGGGTGAGAGCCAGAGAAATAATAATAATGATTGGGACCATAAAAATAACAGCTATTGAGTGTACCATGCTAGGCACTGTGCCAATTCCTTTATAGTCAGTGTCTCTTTCAGTCCCTTACAATAACTTTTTGACTTAAATTCATTTCTTATATTCACGATACAGTTGAAGAAACAGAAATGTCATAAATTAAACTTACTTTGTAAAGGACTCTGTCAGAATACAAATCCATGTTTGCCCATTACCTCTGGTCCAAGCTATTAATCTTCATATTATATTACCTCTCAGATTATTACTACCCTCTGACCCTGTTTTATGAAGCCTTGGTTGTGTAGTGGTTAAATCTCTTGTTTGTTAACACGTAGCCAGTTCTAACTCATAAGCTTTGGAGGAAAAGATGAGGCAGTCTGATTCCTTAGTGATTTGTTATCAGGACTGACTCATTCGGACCCTATGAACAACAAAATAATTACTTCTCAATCATATGTATTCCTCACAACCTTTTCTGTCATTGATTGTACTGACAACCCAGGGACGCTAGTTGACAAGCAGTAATTACAATGAGTTGGAGTATACTGGGTGCCATTGTTTTTATTTCTTTTAAACTTTGCTTTGTTTTATGACCTCATTCTGGTCATGCATGTATTGAATCTACATGAGTATCTGGTGATTATATTTCATGGCAGTACTATTTAAAACTATTATAGAGATAGAGCCAATTGACAGCATCAGGATGGATGGTGAAGAGATTGAGATTGTTCACAGCCTTAGTTTGCTTGGCTCCACAGTCAACAGTCTTGGCACCAGTAGCTAGGAAATTGAAAGGCATATTGCCATGGGAAAGTTTCCTGTTAGGGACCTCTCCAAAGTACTGAAGAGCAATGGTGTCTCTCTGGAGACTAAGGTGCATCTGATACAGGCCATGGTCTTCACAATCACTTGTTATGCATCAGAGAATTGGACAATGACCAAGGAGGACAGAAGGAGAATTGATGCCTTTGAGCTGTGGTGCTGGAGAAGAGTATTGAGAATACCATGGACTGCTAGGAAAACAAACAGATTCATCCTGGAAAGGATTAAAATGGGTGTCTCCTTGGAGGCAAGGATTCTGAGGCTCCCTCTAACATACTTTGAACATGTTGTGAGGAGAAACCAGTCCTTGGAGAAGGACATCATGCTTGGGAGGGCGGAGGGACAGCGCAGGAGGGGAAGGCCCTCTATGAGGTGGATTGATTAGGTGACTGGGTTAATTGGGAATGGAGTGTCAGAGACAGTGTGATTGGCACAGGATAGAGCAGAGTTTAGGGCTGTTGTACATAGTGTCGCTTGAGTCACAAGTAACTCGATGGCACATAATAACAACAACAACAACGAGCTAGAACTCTGGTGGCTTTTTGGCAAGAAACTGCACTGCAATCCCAAAGGCACACAGTTGGAGAAAGAGGGGCAATCTCCTCTTGTGCAAGTCAGATCGGACTTGACAGTACACAGTTAATATTTGTATCTCTCTCTCTGTGTGTGTGTCTGTGTGTGTGTATACATAGATAGATAGATAGATAGATAGATAGATAGATAGATAGATAGATAGATAGATATAAGGATAAAGCTACACATGGTTTCTTGAATTTACCATGGTCAAATGGAAAGTAAATGTGAGTTCTTTATATATTTTAAAACTTTAGTTCATATGCATAAAAATATATATCTCTACATACTTTCCACTTTTCGGGGCATGTGTTTGACGTGCAGGTTTACTCTGTCCCCGGGAGCAAGGCAAGCCAGGCTTGACCTAGGGTTTGAGCCAGGAGGCAGCCTTAAGCCCAAAGGGCCCTCGGGCCTGTGGCCTTTGGCCAGGTTCAAATTGTTTTCCTGGCAAACATTCTTGTAGGTTGTATAGCACAGGTCTGTGGGTTGCTGTAAAGAGGTAACTCATGGTTGCTGTGATAGAGGTAACTCGTGGTTGGTGTGATGCTGAAGACTGTGACAGTGATGTGCCAATCGTGGTAATGGGTACCCATAGTGGACAGTGTCGGCTGGAGCTTCCCAACTAAAACAAGCTGGGAAGCAGGAGCGGTATCCACTTCCGAAATGGCTTGCCTCCAGAAACTCTTTGTGTGAGCAGTGCTCAGGCTGTTTGTTCATAGGGTCGCTACGAGTCATCTACAACTCGACGGCACCAAACAACAACAACATACTTCCCTTCAGGTTGAACATTCTGATGGATAAATAAATGCAAAAGCAAATATGAACATAAAATAAGAGTTCAGATTTAGATATGAGTCGAAACAAGCATTGTAGAATGATTAAACACTTGGCTCTTCCCTGAAAGGTTAGTGATTCAAAACCAGTCATCTTCTCTGCAAACACAAAGCAGGAGGATCTTTATGGATAAAGATTATAGCTAAGGAAACTATGAATCTGTTCTCTGTAACTGTGAACTGGAAGTAACTTCACAGCACTCAAAAACATCAGTAATGTAGAGCAATATTTTTGTTATTGTTTAGAGTGATTTAAATGAATAAGATCAGGAAATAAATATTGCCTGAAAAAACATTCAAGAATGTTGCAAATATTAGGCTTATACTGAATACTCACATCAACATTTTAGGTTAGTAAAATTGTGATTATTCTATAAGTGGGAGAAAGGTGGCTGTGAGAAACTCAATATCCCACCTAAAATCTCAATTCTGACATGAATTCCAAATTTAGGTTTGAGTTTAGGTCACTGAACCACTAGAATTAACTTCTATTTTTTATTATAAAATAGAAAAGCCATCATTGATTTAGTCTTCAGGTAACGTTTCACAGAGATGATCTAGTAATCAACTGTGTCAACAGACATTTCTGGCCTACGTACTGTGTACATCAGGTACTAATATGTTAGGCAGCTAACTGAAATGATGGAAGTTAGAATCCACCCAAGTCCACCTTTAGAGAAACACCTGGTGATATTCTTCAAAAACATCAGTCATCAAGAACTCTATGGAACACAATTCGACTCTGTAGTACATTGTGTCATCGTGAGTAGGCATCTACTCAACAGAACATAGTATACAAAAGAATGTGCTCAGTTCATTAGTTGTTATTAGGTGGCATCAAGTCAATCATGACTTAGAGTAACCCTTTCAACAATAGATTTGATCTCTACCCTATCCTGTTCAAAATGCTTGTTTATCATATATTGTCCCAAAGGTAAGCATCCAAGTTAAGACAAACTGAGAAGACTGGCCATCCACTCCTGAAATATAATGGATTTTTGAAAACTCTATAACCTGGATAAAGGATGAAAGTCACACAAGTGTCAAGGAATTTCATTCATATGGTCGCTGTGAGTCACCTACAACTCGACGGTACCTGACAACATAGGGAGAGACCAGTTGGCCTAGCAGACTGAAAGCGATGCTACCAAGCCAAAGGTGGGTGACTCTAATCTGTGGCCCTAAGGCCTATCTTTAATTGTTTTTGGTGAAACATTCTTCTAGGTCATATAGCCTTGGTGTGTTCACTTTCCATACAGAGGTAACTTGTGGTCGCTATGAAGATGAACACTGTGACACTGATGTGTCAAATGCAATAATGGTAACCCATGGTGGACAGTATTTGGTGGCGCTCCCCAGTTAAATCAAGCTTGGAAGCTGAAGTGACATCCACTTCTGTAAATAGCTTGCCTCTGGAAACACTATGAACCTGGAGAAATGATGAAAGTCACACAAGTGTCAAGGACTTTCTCTCATAGCATCACTATGAGTCGCCTATGACTCGACGACACTTAACAATAACAATAGCAACATGTACAATAGAGCACACATAGAGTAGAATAATAGATATGACAACTGAGGCTCAACCCTCAAACTTGGAAATACAAAGGAGGAAGTAACTAGGGCAATGGGAATAGGAATACAGGGGTCAGTAGACTGGCTCACGACAGGGCAGGCTTCAGAGTTATGGTACATTGGGTCACTGTGAGTCGCAGGCGACTTCATGGCACATAACAACAACTATCCTGTACCCTGCTCATGCTCTTTGATATGCTCAAACCATTGTCACAGTCACTGTGCCAATCTAGTTGAGAGTTTTCTCTTTTGCCAACCCTCCACCTTTCCAAGCACAATTTCATTTTTTAAGGACTAGCCTCTTCTGGCAACATAATCAAAGTATTTGAGACAAAATTTCAACCTTCTTGTCTCCAAGGAGCTCTCGGGTTTCACTACTTCCAAGAATGATTGGTTTATTCTTGTTATTTCATGTCCTATCCTGCACTTCAAAAGCAATCAGTTCTTCTCCTGTCATCATTATTCATTGTCCAACTAGCAGATACTTAGGCAGGATTCATTAGTAAATGTGTAGAAAATATGGAATTCTATTGGGCAAATGGAAGATAAAAACTATTGATGTCTGGCATATCTCAAGGGGGAAACATTAAAGAAGAGGTATCTAGGTAAAGGTGGTATCAAAGACAATCTAAGATGCTTAGCTTAGTTAAGTACAGGAAAGAAAGCACTATCTTTTCTGTCTGGCTGTCAGTGGCAAGAGATAAATCCGCTAAGTTGGTTTTAGGATCTAGTCTAAAGGAGTTTATAGATTAAGCTAATGAATCTAGATTTTTCTTTATGCCTGAAAGGAATCATTAGATCTGTTAAAGTTGGGTCAGATTTTGTGTTAGAAATACAAGGTCAGAGATGATGTGTTGAAATAAAGAGAAAGGGATACCAAAGGGGATTTATAGCACACCATACAGAGGTTCACCAAGTCCTCCTCTCTGTTTCTCTGCCATCTTCATGGTCCTCCAGGCTACTCCATCTGCAATTATCCAGGCTGTGGCCATAATCTCATGCTCCCAGCTCCTGTGTTCTTAAAGCTTCTATCTCCCTTCCTTTCTGCTCCACTCAAGAGCCATTACAAACTCCAGGTCTTGAGTATCTCCAGGCATATATGGAATCCCAATGCTTGGGGGCCAACCATACATTCATATCTTTCCCCAAGCATTTGGGAGTGGTTCTTTACATAGGGATGAACTTTGAATGCATTTGAAATGTCTCATCATCAATTTCCTTAAATAGATAAGAGTTGACAGTGATTTTGATGCGTTCACTTTTAGGACAATCTGACAAGACCTGGGACAGCTGAAATCTGAAATTGACCACCCTCTGACCACAGACTTACCCTGTTATTTGCATGCCCCTATATATTGAGCTAGTAAAATCATTTTCTGCATGTACCATGAGATAAAAGCAAAAAAGAATACTAAAAAGCAAGATTTTCTGAAGGGTCTGAGACTGTAGAGGAAAATGCTGCACAGTCAGAGAATATACTTCATTTAACATTCCCACGCTGGAATGGAAAATATTTCCAGGGATTTGAATTCTGTCTTTGTAGCTTGTTTTATGACCTTGGCCAAGTCAATTAACCTTTCCATTCCTCAAGTTGACCTCCACATGCTTAGAATAATGTTTCCTTCCCTCCTTGCCTGCCTGCCTGCCTGCTAGGCATGTGAACTTGAAAGGGTTAATGGGAGAAAGTTTAGAACTAGAACGTGTGCAAAGCCCGGTTTGTCACAAAGTCTACAGTGTGTTGTGATATGCAATCTAGGAGTGAGTGTGCTAGGTAATAGAGGGCTGTGATATGTTGGTAGGAAAGATTATTGAGCACAGTTATCTGTTTTCCTTGAAAGCCCTCAACTTACAGGTCAATGAACACCTATGCACTGGATGATATTCAAGGTTAGAGGAAACACGTGCCTTTCTAGTGTGTTGTAGCAAATCAGTTAATTACAGGGCAACCTGTTCTTAACAACCCCTGAAGGCACTGCCTGACCTTGTACCAGGGCTGTGAAAAGACACTTTCCTGACAAGGAAATGACCATATCTGCTAGGGCTCGCCATGTATCCAGGTATTTACAAGGGTAGCTAAATGCAGCAGTTACAATTTCCTTTGAAAGTCACCACGCCTCCTCACTCTATGATTTTCTCAACTTTTTCCAGCGAGGACTGGAGCAAAGGGAATTTGCTTGGGGCACTGCATGTTCCAGATAAAGGGAGGCAGTGGATGCAAAAAGGATCGTCCTATAAGTATTCACAGGTGAGATTGAGTTCTAGCATAAACTGGGAAAATACAGAGGCTTGTGTTCAATATTACACTGAAATCACATCAATCACACATTTCAATGAATGTTGTTGTTGATTGCTGTTGAGTCAAGCACAACTCATAGCAACCCTATGAACCAAAGGCCTGAAATCTTTCTATAAGTATCATCGTGTCTCCGGGTTCATAGAGTTTCCAGAGGCATAAAGTTTAGGAAGTGGATGCCACTCCTGCTTCCAAACCTGTCTTAAACTGGCAGCTCCCCCAAACGCTGTCCACCATGGGCTGCCATTATGGTATTTGACACCCAATGGCACAAAGTTCAGCTTCACAGCAAACCCAGATTACCACAGTACAGTAAATTGACAGTAGAGTGCTGTAAAACTTCGAAGAATGTTTATGCAAAATAGTAAGACTAGGCCCTCGAGCCCAATCAATCTCTCTCTCTCTCTATATATATATATACATACATATATATGTATGTATATGTATGTATGTATGTATGTATGTATGTATGTGTGTATATGTATGTATGTATATGTGTGTATATGTATATATATGTGTGTGTGTGTGTGTGTGTGTAAACAAAAGATGAACAGAAGACCTGAAGCCTTTCTATAACTATCATTTCTCCAAGTGTATAGACTTTCCAGAGGCATGTGGTTTAGGAAGTGGATGATACTCCTGCTTCCAAACCTGAATCAATCTGGGAACTCCAACAAACACATCCCAACAAGGGTATCCAATTATGGTGTTTGATACAACTATGTCACAGTTGTCCATCATCACAGCAACTCTAAGTTATTTCAGTAGAGCAAGTGGACAGACCACTGCTGTACCACTTGGAGGAAGAATGTTCATCCAAACTCGATTAACATTTGACCAGCCTGCAGGAGTAGCCAAGCATTTCAGCATTTTAAAATTCTGGTGCACCCAAATGCTGGTGGACTATGAGCCCCAATTCATCTAGCAAGTCCCATCCACTGACTCCCACTTGGGACGAAGAGAAAGCCATGAGAGCCCTAAGTGTTCCATACATGACCCTCCTTAAGACATGAGAGGCCAGCATATCATCCGGCATAAACTGATTCACAACACATTTTAATGAATAGAGAAAATAAAAATCAGTTGGTAAAGACTGATTGGTACACATGGCTTAGAAACTTCTTAGAGTATCAAGATTAATATGAAAGATAAAATTAACATGATTATGGGAAGACATATGGGAAAGTTGAGCAATACTGTTGTTGTTGTTTTTAGGTGTTGTCCAATTGACTATCAACTCCTGGTGACCCTACAAAAAACAGACCTGAATCTTTTCCTATTCTGTGTCATCCTCATCATCTCTTGAGCTCAGAACTGGTACATTTAAATTGTGGTTTTGGTGAAGAGTATTGAACGTATCATGACCAGCCAAAAGAACAACAACAACAAATTCTGTCTTAGAAAAAAGTCAAGCTTATGTGCTTCTTAGAAGTAAAAATGGAAACATTTCATCTCACATTTCTTTTTGGGCATGTTGTCGTCAGGGGCCCATCATTGGACAAGTAGATGATAGTTGGAAAGGCACAGGGTCAGTGAAAGAGAGGCCAACCCTCAATGAGCTTTATGGACCCAGTGACTTCAGAGATTGTGAGGATAGTGTAGAGTCAGACAAGCTTTGGATCTGTTGTATATAGAGTGACTGAAGTCTACTTTGTGGTTGTTGTTATATAGTGTTGAGTCACAACTGACCCATAGCTGGCCCTCCAGTGGGTTTTCAGAGGCAGGTAATCACACTGGGGGAGATTGCCCATCTTTCTCCCAGGGAGCGTCTGGCAACCTTGAACCACTTGCCTTCAGGATTGTACTGCAGCTTCTTGCCTCTAGGTCACGAGAGTTCCCTGAAGTCTAGCTCAGGGTGCTTAAATCAACAATTGTTAAGATCAAACTTTAATATGCTCTCTGACCCAAACTTTTCATTCCTAGTCCCATAAAAACAACTATGCATTCTTGAAGACTACTGAATATGACAACTCTTAGAAAAGCAGATCTTAAACCTGTCCTATCCTGTGCCATCTTCACAATCTCTGACGTGCTCAAGCCTATTGCTGCAGTCACTATAACAATCCACCTGGTTGAGGGTCTTCCTCTTCTTTGCCATCCCTCCACCTTTCCAAGTATGATATTCCTTTCCAAGGAATAGCCTCTCCTAGCAACATGCCCAACATATGTGAAATGAAGCTTCATCATCTTTGCCTCTAAAGTGTGCTCCTGACTGTGCTTTCTCAAAGACAGTTGTTTATTCTTTTGGCAATCCTTGGGATAGTCAGTACTCTTCTCCAACACCACAACTCAAAGACATTAATTCTTTGTCTGTCATCGTTATTCATTATCCACCTCTCGATGAATAGCAAATGACTTAGAAATACTTATGGCCTGAATTAGACACACCTTAGTCATCAAATTAACATCACTGCTACTCAATAGTTTGAAGAGATCCCTGACTCCAGACTTTTCCAGTGAACTACATGTCCTAACCTCCTGACTGTTGGTACCAAGCATATTGATTGTTGATCCAAATAAGATGAAGTCATTGACATCTCAATGTTGTCTTCATCTATCATGATGTTGCCTATCAGTCCAATGATGAGGATTTTATTTTTACATTTAGATGTAATCTATATTGAAAACATACTAAGCCATAAGAATATAGTCCTAGAGGAGAAACTTAGAAACAAGAACCTTCCTCCAGAACCTTCACAGAGAGAACACCTTCCCTTAGAGCTGGTACCTGGGACTCAGACATGGACCCTCCTAACCTGTGAGACTTACCTGTCAGTTTGCTGTACTGGACAATTGACATGCATATTGTTAATCACTTTGTAGCTTGGATATCTATATTCTTGCTTGTTTATCATTGTCCTATCTAGTATAGCACTTGCCTGTCAATTTGGTGTACCTGTGGGTTGTCATGACACTGAAAGTGAAAGCTTTGCTGCCACTGTGCAAATACCAGAAGAGTCACCCATGGTAGGCAGGATTTAGAGTAGCTCCCAGATCAAGATAGACTAGAAAGCAGGATTGGTCAACCACTTCTGAAATAACAGGCCTCTGAAAACCCTATGAACAGTAGAGGAACTTAGAATAATTAAATGTAGGGAATGACAAATCAATGGGATGTGCATATTGTGGAATATAAAGAGAAAATTTACAAAATTTGTACAACATATGTACAATCCACTAGCAAATTCTATGTTCTAAGATGGAAGATAAACCATACTCTGCAATTCTCATACAGACATGGTCATTGATGTCAGCCGTTATTATTCCTGTTCTTAACAAAGCAATTACTTCCTTATTGT
Organism: Elephantulus edwardii; assembly: GCF_000299155.1. Taxonomy (NCBI): domain Eukaryota; kingdom Metazoa; phylum Chordata; class Mammalia; order Macroscelidea; family Macroscelididae; genus Elephantulus; species Elephantulus edwardii. Next base: position 2,927,594 of record NW_006400001.1, read on the forward strand.
TGTCAAGCCTTCTTCTATTGCCCATACATTCTAATTTTCACTCAACAATCACTCACTCACTCATTACTGCAGAGTCGGAAGCAACACTGTTACAAATCACACATGTGGAGATTTTCCATCTTGTAAAGTAGAGCCATTATTTTCCACCCAACAGACTGCCCCAATTAAAATACTGATCTCTTCACTAAAATTACTTCTCATCATACTTGTACAATATATAAAATTTTATTTAGTGTCTGAAAGACCATACATGAGGCAAGATCTTCAAATTAATTTCCTACCACCTTAACTGTTTCAAAGTACACTGTGTAGCAAAATGGGTTCTTAGTAAAACATTTCAGAATTGATGAAACCAAACCAGTTACCCTTCAATAAACTCTGGCTTATAATAAGCCTGTGTGTTATTGTAGAAATGTGCTTCATGGGATTTCAGTAGCTAAGCATGTTAATCTCAACATAGAGAGTGATCAGTTGACCCAGTGGACAAAAAGCAATAATACCAAGTCAAAGGTGGGAGACTTGGGCCTGTCTTTCATTGTTTTTGTTCAAACATTCCTCTAGTTTGTATAGCCCTGGTGTGTCCACTTGCCATACAACGATAACTTGCGCTTGCTGTGAGGCTGAACTCTGTGACACTGATGTGTCAAATGCGTTAATGGTTGGTTACCCAATGCAGACAGTGTGGGATGGAGCTCTCCGATTAAAATAAGTTTGGAAGGAGGAGAAGCGTCCACTTCCATAATAGCTTGCCTCCGGAAACCCTATGAACCTGGAGAAAGGATGAAAGATGCACAAGCGTTGAGGACTCTGCTTCATAGGGTCACTATGAGTCGTCTGCAACTCGACGGCACTTAACAACAACAACAAGCATGTTAATTGTTCATATCACTTGATGCAAAATCATCAAGATACACCAGCCAATCTTGTGAAATAGCTATAAAATGAAAACTTCTCATTCAAATCCTAGTAGTGTTGTTTTTCAGTTCCACAGGCTTGCTTGTTGGTGTTATTGAGTGCTGTCAAGTCACGTATGACTCAAAGAAACTCTATGAGCAACGGGTTTAAACTCTGTCCTATCCTATACCACCCACATTGACTCTGACCTACTAGAGCCAATTAGTCCAGTCACTGAGTCAATTCACTTGGCAAAGGGATTCCTCTCCTTTACTGACCCTCCAGCTCTCTAAACATGATGAGTTTTTCCAAGGAATAGACTCTTTTAAAAATGTGTTCAAAGTATCTGAGATAGCTTTACCATCCTTGCCTCCAAAAAGCACTATGGCTGCACATTTTTCAGAACATATATATTTGCTCTTTTGTGCCATTCCATGGAGTATATTCTACTCTTTCAGCAAGACAGCTTAGAGGCATAACTTCTTTTGTTATCATTATTCATCGTCCAGCTCTCAGACTCAAAGCGAATAATTAAAAAGGCCATGACTTGAATCAAGCACACTTTAGTCTTCAAACTGGCATTGTTGCTCCTCAGTAATTTGAAGAGGTCTCTGAATTCCCCAATCCAATATATTTCTTGATTTCTTGGCTGCTATATTGACATACTAGGCATTGGTGAGATGAGATGGACTGGCATGGGGCATTTTGAGTC
>NW_006400001.1:2931754-2970968 GCF_000299155.1 Elephantulus edwardii
TCAGTGACTGGGATAATTGGGATGGGAGTGTCAGAGACAGTGCGATTGGCACAGGACAGAGCGGAGTTTAGGGCTGTTGTACATAGAGTCGCTATGAGTCGCAGGCGACTCGACGGCACATAACAACAACAACAACAACAACAACAACTACCAGAGATGCTGATTGTGATTCCAAGTAAGATGGAATGATTGGCAATTTCAATCTTTTCTCTATCCATCAGGATGCTGCCTATTGGCCCAGTGGTTAACAAATCTTTTATATCTTTTATTTTGTAATTAAAGTAGATGCTCAATATAATTTTCTACCTCATTTTAATGTTGTGAGTGTTAAACGATTAATATATGTAATGTATTCTGTTGTATATAGGGTTTTCTAAACAGATTCATCCTGGAGAGGGTTAAACTAGGCTACTCCTTGGAGGCAAGGATTCTGAAGCTCCATCTAGCATACTTTGGACATGTTGTAAGGAGGGTCTGGTCCTTGGAGAGGGACATCATGCTTGGTATGGTGGAGGGACAGCGCAGGAGGGAAAGGCCCTCTATGAGGTGGATTGATTCAGTGACTGGGGTAATCAGGATGGGTGTATCAGAGACAGTGTGATTGGCACAGGACAGAGCAGATTGTAGGGCTATTGTGTATAGGGTCACTATGAGTCACAAGTGACTCGATGTCACATAACAAAACAACAATATGTAATGTTCATAGAACACTGCTACTAATATAGATTTTATTAAAACTGTATTAATAATATTTGAAAAGTCTTTGTCTTACCCTTTTCAAATGCTTTGTAGTTTCATTGCTATTTTACATGAAGCTATCATACAGGGACATGTTGACACAATGCAAGAAACAAAACTGCAGAGCATGTAGTCTCTGTGTGAAAGCTATTTAGGTAGAAGAAAAAATTGGAAACCATGTGAGTTGACACAGTTCCTGAATGTTCTCTATATAATCCCTATGCACATATGCAGAACACATGGAGTGATGGAAATAAAGAAGGGAGAAACAAAATTAAACAATTACCTCCAAGATTTTGAGTTGATACAACACCTAGCAACCTCAAAAACAGGGCATAACTTCACTGTAGACTTGTCAGTTTATACTTTTTACTAGTAGCCAGGCCTCCTATTTTTCTCCTGAGAGCTGGTGGTGGGTTTAAATCTTTTGATTAGCATCCATGTGCTTAAATACTGTGTCACCAGGTCTCCTTAGACAAATACAAAGGAACTCCAAGTATTCTTGATACTATATTGATATAATATTAATTGATATTTAGTATGACTAGGTCATAGTCTTTCTAATTACTTGCTATACATCTGAGAGCCAATCAATGAATAAGGGTGACAGAAAAAGAACTGACCTTTGAGCTATGGTGTTGGAGAAGAGCACTGAACATCCCATGGATGGCCAAGAGAACAAACAGATGTTTTGGAGAGAGTTCAGCTGGAGTGCTGTTTGGAGGCAAGAATGTTAAGGCTTTGCCTCACATACTTTGAAGTTTATAGGTCCTTGGAGAAGGACATGATGGTGGGACAGCTGGAGCACCAGTGAAGGAGAGAAAGACTCTGAACCAGGTGGACTGACACAATGACTACTGCAATGGGCTCTTGTCAAGAAGTGTGAGGATGATGTAGGATAGAACAGAGTTCAGAACTTTGTTTCATAGGATTACTATGAGTCGTACTTGACTCAGCAATGCTTAACAACAACATGAATAATACAATGAGCTCTCATAGTATATAGTATGTAATATATCAGGCTGCTCTCTGCTTTCCAGTTTAGGAAGATGAGTGGGGCAGCTGGATTCTACAAAGGTATGTTTTCATTGAGGCTTGGGGGTGGTCGGTTGCTAGCAATTGGGTGTGAACTGATTCGATTTGGCCTCAAATTTAAAAAGGTATTTGGCCCAAGGGCTGTAGTTTCTCAGGCCTGGTTTTAATTGTTTTCAGTCAAACATTCTTCTAAGTGGTATAGCACTGGTCTGTCAATTTTCTTTACAGAGGTAACTCATGGTTACTGTGATGCTAAACACTGTGACACTGATGTGTCAAATACAATAATGATTACCCATGGTGAACAATGTTTGGTGGAGCTTTCAATGAAACAGGCTCGGAAGCAGGAGTGGTGTCCACTTCCAAAATAGCTTGCCTCTGGAAATTCTATGAACTTAGAGAAATAATGAAAGTTAATATTTGTTCAGGACTTTCATTCTTTGGGTCACTATGAATCATCTATGACATGATAACACTTAACAACAATAACATATCAGGCTGCTAATAGAAAGATCAGCAGTTCAAGTCCACTAGCCACTCGGAGATAGTTGGTTAATGGTTTCCCATAAAAAATTATATAGTCTCAGAAGTAAGATGAGAGTGTCCTATGAGTTGGAACCTAGTTGGCAGCAGTGGATTTAGCTCAATTTTGTGACTAAGGGTCAACTCTAAGTGTTTACAATTAATCTTCATTATAGATCTACTTTGGAAGTAAGAGTGGCATCCACTTCCTAAATAATTTGCCTCTGGAAACTCTATGGACTTTGATAAATGTTCATAGTTGTAGAGAGGCTACAGGCCTTTTGTTCATAGGGTCACTATGAGCCGTGCTCGACTCAAAGGCAATCAACAAGAACAACAATCTACTATATAGAAAGACTTATGAATATTAAAATAGAAGAAGGCCTGAAATGAGTAAATGTGGAGGGAAAGGAATGTAAAGATTAGAAATAAAACAAGATAATAGGAAAATCAGAGGATTATGACCCTTGAGGGGCTATAGTAGAGTTTGGATATTATTCTAAGTTAATTAGAAAGCTATTTAAGGGCTTGCATCAAGTTGAGTACAACTCATAGTGACCCTATGATTAAAAGATCTGAACCCTATTCTATCCTGCGCCATCCTCACACTGCCTGATATACAAGAGACCTTGGCAGCAGTCACCCTGTCAATCCACCGGAAGAGGATCTTCCTCTCCTTCACGGACCCTCTGTCCTTCCCAGCATCAGGTCCCTCTCCAAGGAATAGCCCCTTCTAGCAATATGCCGAAAGTATGTGAGGCATCTTTCTTGCCTCCAAAGAGCACTCTGGTTGCACCCTGTCCAAGAAATATTTGTTTGTTCTCTTGGTCTCTCATGGGCTGTTCAGTGCTCTTCTCCGACATCACAGCTCAAAGGTGTCAATTCTTTTTCTGTCATCCTTATTTATTGTCTAGCTCTCAGATTTATAGCAAGTGTTCAGAAGGAATATGGCCTGAATTAGATGCACCTTAGTCCTCCAACTGACATCATTACTCCTCAATAATTTGGAGAGGTCCTGAACTACAGATGGTGGTATTACACAGGTTGAGAACAGTGGTCAGTTTCTGGAATACTTTGATAGTAAAACTGAAAGACACTCTAGTAGAATTGGAAGCAGTGTGTGAAAGTAAGAAATAAAGATGGCACCAAGGTTTCTGACTAAGCAGTGATTGAATTGATGTATAGTTTATTGCATTGACCAGATGATTGTGAAAAGATTGGTACTGGGGTTATTATAGTTGATGTTAGGTGCCACAAAAGAGGATTCATAGCAATCCAATGAACAACAACCTGAATCCTGTGCAATTCTCAAAATCTCTTACACATGAGAGTCCATTGCTGCAGTCACTGGGTCAGTCCACCTGATTGAGTCTTCCTCTCTTTTTCCATCCCTACACCTTCCCAAGCATGATGTCCCTCTTCAATGAATAGCTTCTTTAAGCAACATGCTCAAAGTATTTGAGACAAAGTTTTATCATCTTTGCTTCCAAGGAGCACTTTGACAGCACCTTCTCCAAGACATGCTTGTTTCTTCTTTGGACAGTCTAGAGGATATCCAGGACTCTTCTACAACATCACAGTTCAAAGGCATCAATTCTTTTTCAGTCAGTTTGGTAGCTGCTGCTGTTGTTGTTGTTGTTATTATATTCCATCAAGACACCTACAACTCATAGTGACCCTATGACAGCTCTATCCTGAGCCAGTCAGTCTCAATGTTTCCAATATATCTACCACCATTATCTCAGTTCTGTGTCAGTCCAACTCCTCTGGGGTCTTCCTTTCCTATGCACTCAAGAGTTTAGTAATTGTTATTGTTGTTGTTGTTGAGTACTGTAGAGTCAGAACTGACTCATAGCTGACCCTCTGGTGGGTGTTCAGAAACAGTTAATCACACTGTAAAGGAGACTGGCCATTCTTCCCCTGTGGAGCAGCTAGTGGCTTCTGACTGTGTGCTTTTGGGATTGCAGCCCAGCTTCTTGCCACTAGGCTACCAGAAGGTACTATTAAAAATTTTGATTTTTTGTGTCCACTTGGCTATTTCAAATAGTGGTAGGGAAAATATTTGAGTTCTGAGGAGAAACCTGTGATATTGAAAAGTCAACATTTGAAACTCTAGAACTCGACCTTGTAAAAGATTGTAATGACTTTAGTGTCCCTGAGATGTGTGTGCTTGGAGGTGGAGATGACTATTTCCTGGTGTTTATTCTTCTTTGGGCTTCGGTTCTAAGATAAGTTTCTGTTTGATCTAGTTCTTTCTACCACTGAGAATCTGAAAAAAAATAAGAAGAGTAAGAAGTTGTTGCTTTTCAATTTTAACTCAAAATGATGTAGCTTTTGAAGAAAAAAAAATCCAAACAAAAACAAACACAGTCTAGGAAGGAGGTAAACCGCAGGGAGAAAGATTTTATGAACTGCGAATGGGAAGAGATCAAAGAAACTTGGTGTGATGAGGAAACAAGGATTTTTTAATACACTATTTTAGAATATGAGCCCTTAGTAAATGGTACTTAAGTTGAAAGTTTTTTTAAAGAGCAGAACAGATTAAAAATACCTTGGCTAAATTAATCAAAAGATAATTAAATCTGCTACTTAACAAATGAATTAATTGTACTAGTAATACCACTCTGCTTGGCTAATATTATTCTCAACAACCATTCTTGTTAGAGTTCAATAATTTTTTTCCCCCTGGATACCTGATATGTGCCAGAAACTCTTTCTAGTGGTTAATACGTCTTATCTTATCTGATGCTTACACTTGTCTATAGTATTACTGTTATGTCTGTCACTCAAATGAAACAATAAAATGTTGATACTATAATAATATGGTATTCCCTGCTTTCAGCTATACTTGGACAAAGAGGCAGTCATAAGAACAAGGCGAGGAAACACTGCATGGTTCAAAATTGAAAAGGGTATACACCAGGGATGTGTCCTATCTCCATACCTTTTCAACCTGTATGCAGAACAGATTATCTGGGAGGTTGGGCTCTATGAGGAGAAGTGTGGTGTCAGGATTGGTGGAAGATCCATCAACAATCTGCATTATGTAGATGACACAACAGTGGTTGCTGAAACTGAGGAGGACCTGAAGTGCTTGCTGCAGAGGATCAAGGACTGCAGCCTTCAATATGGATTGAGGTTTAATTTCAAGAAAACAAAGATTCTCACCACTGGGCTAATTAGCCGCATCAGGATGGATGGTGAAGAGATTGAGATGGTTCACAGCTTCAGTTTGCTTGGCTCTATAGTCAACACTCTTGGCACCAGCAGCCAGGCATTTAAAAGATATATTGCGATGGTAAAGTCTGCTGTTAGGGACCTTTCCAAAGTACTGAAGAGCAATGGTGTCACTCTGGAGACTAAGGTGCGTCTGATACAGGCTATGGGCTTTGCAATCACTTGTTATTCATCAGAGAGTTGGACAATGACTAGGGAGGATAGAAGGAGAATTGATGCCTTTGAGCTGTGGTGCTGGAGAAGAGTATTGAATGTGTTTTTGTTTGTCTGTTATGTGCCGTTGAGTCGTTTGCGACTCATAGCGACCCTATGTACAACAGCCCTAAACCGTGCTCTATCCTGTGCCAATATCATTGCCTCTGACAAACCCATCCCGAGTACCCCAGTCACTTAATCAATCCACCTCATAGAGGGTCTTACCCTCCTGTGCTGTCCCTCCACTCTACCCAGCACGATGTCCCTCTCTAAAGACCTGTCTCTCCTTACAACATGTCCAAAGTATGTCAGACAAAGCCCCAGAATCCTTGCCTCCAAGGAGCAGCCTGGTTTAATCCTCTCTACGATGAATCTGTTTGTTTTCTTGGCACCTGGACTAATAAGAAAATGAAAGGGTTCAACCTGGAGAGGATTAAACCAGATTGCTCCTTGGAGGTAAGGACTCTGAGTCTTCATCTGATGTACTTTGGACATGTTGTAAGGAGGGACCAGTCCTTGGAGAAGGACATCATGCTTGGAAGTTTGGAGGGGAAGACCCTCTATGAGGTGGATTGATTCAGCGACTGGGGTAATGGGGTTAGGTGTGTCGGAGACAGTGAGATTGGCACAGGACAGAGCAAGGTTTAGGGCTGTTGTACGTGCGGTCGCTATGAGTCGCAAGTATCTTGACGGCACATAACAACAACAACATAGTAATATTGATGGCTCTGAACCAGTGTTTTACAGAGTTCTTTCACAAATTAAATGCATACAATTTAAAAAAAAATGCTGGTGAAACTTTATCTCACACCATCATTTAGGCAGGTTGTGAGGAAAAGTCAGTCCTGGGAAAAAAGCTTAATGCTGGGAAAAGTAAAAAAAAAAAAGAAAGGGAAGATGACATTCAGCACAGTAACTGCAACAACAGGGCTGAGCGTGGTCGGGACACCCTGATCATGGTTCAGGATAGTACAGGTTTTCTGCCTATTATTCATGGGGTGGGGAGGAGTCATAATCGATTGGAAACACTTAACAAGAAGACGATTTAAATGTTTTTGTTGTTGTAGCTACTGTGTATCGTCAAGTGAGAATCAACTATAATTGGCCCTTCAGTGGGTTTTCAGAGGCAGTAAATCACGTGGGAGGAGATTGCCAATCTTTCTCTTGTAGAGCAACTTATGGATTCAAATCACATGCTTTCAGGTTGGTAGCTCAACTTGGATTGCACAAATATAAAAAGGCTTTTGACAAACATTCTCATACCATTGTTGTTTTTAGGTGCCATCAAGTCATTTGCAACTGACAGCACTCCATGTGCGACAGGGCTGACCCTTGCTCTAATCTACCAGGTCTTCTCCATCTCCAATATGCTCGGACCTGTCTTTATAGTCACTGTCTCGATTCAGCTTGTTTGAGGTCTTCTCTCACTTCTCTGTCTTTCTCCTTTGCCTGCATGAACCTTTTTTTTTTAAAAAAGATTTGCTCCTCATGACAAGATGTCAAAAGTTTATGAAATATTTTTTGGGGAAAAAAAGTTTATCTAAGTTTCACTATCCTTGTCCATGGGATGTACCCTCATTGTACTTCCTCCAAGACAGAAGTATTGTTTGTCTGGGGTCCCCCCCCTTTTTTTTCCTTTTGGCAGTCCTCATTAAGCCTTGTTTCTGTCACCAAGTCCATATTTTTTGACTACTGAGTCTTCTTCCTGGATTTCAACTTTTGCATTCCAGTCACCCATTACTATTAATGCAACATGGATGCATGTTTGAAGAATTTCCAACTGCAAAAGTTGGGAGAAGTCATCTATTTCCTCCTCTTTGGCTCTAGTTGTGGCTACATACTTTCGAATGATGGTGATATTAATAGATCTTCCTTGTATGCATATGGATATTATCCTGTCACTCACAACATTGTATTTTAAGATGGATTTAGATATGATCTTTTAAACTATAAATGCAACCCCATATCCCCGGAAGTTTTTCATTTCCAGCACAGTAGATCATATGATTGTGTGATTCAAAATGTCTCATGCCAATCTATTTCATTTCTCCACTGGCTAGTATTTAAATATTAATGCATTCCATTTCTTCCTTAACAATCTCCAGTTTTCCTACATTCATACTTCTCACATGCCATGTTCCAATCTCTAGCATCTGTTTGCAGATGTTCCTCCTCCTTGAAGATTCCGAGTACAGTGATTATACACAGAGACATACCGAATGGTCTACACAAGAATCATATTTATTATATATATTGGGGGGAAAATCCCTGGAGAAGCTCAATATCAGCTGTGAAAACTAGGCCAGGTGCTGATTGTTTAACAGACCATCAACTACTTATAAGCAAGTTCAAACTGAAGCTAAAGAAAATTAACTCAAGTCCACCAAAGTTTGACCTAAAGTCTATCCTGCCAGACTTTAAAGACCATCTCAGGGAAAGATTTGAAGACTTGAATACTAATGAGCTATGGGAGGATATCCAGAATGCCATCCATGAGGGCATTACAGAGTCAGAAGAGGAAGAAAAGATTGAGATGGGTGTCAGACGAGCCACTAACATTACAGTAGAGCACGGAGAAGTCAAGGCAAAGGGAAGAAATCAAGAAGTTAAAGAGATGAATAGAAGATTTCAAGGAGCACCTTGGGAAGACAAAGCAAAGTGTTGCATAATTTGATGGGTAGCAGAAGGGGTAGGTAAAGGAAACGGAAAGATCCGGAGTGAAAAATAAAAATGTATATGAATTTTGTAAGTAAACCAGTGTAAAATAAAAATTTTATTTTCAATAGAAAAAAGAAAATCAAAAGGGCCAAACTCACTTGATATTTTTTTAAGTCGAGGGAACTGAAGAATAAATTTAAGCCTCAAGTTCAATACGTATGGATGCTGAAGACAGGATGTTGAATGATACAGAAAGCCAAATAGATAGATAGATAGATAGATAGATACATAGATACATAGATACATAGATACATAGATGATAGATAAAGGAAAAAATTCACAGAGGCAGAGGCACTACATTAAAAAAATTGGATGACAGGGAAGAATTTCATGAAACAGAATATGATCCAGAAGTAATGGTTATGAAGGAGGAAGCTCAAGCTGCTCTGAAGGAATTGGAAAGAAATGAAACCCAAGGAATTGATGAAATACCAATTGCAGCCCTGGACATGCTTACTAGGTTGTGACAGGAAATTGGAAGGATGACCACCTGGCTCACTATCTGGAAAAAAAATCACATTCATTCCAATTTATATAAAAAAAAAAGAAGATGATCTGACAGAGTGTGGATATTAATGAACAATATCACTAATATTGCATGCAAGCAAGATCCTACTGAAGATTATCCAAAATCAATTTGCAGTACCTTGACAAAGAGCTATTAGATGCACAAAATTCATTTAGAAGAGGCCGTGATGCCAGGGTTGTTATAGCCAATGTCAGCTGGACCTTAGCTGAAAACAGAGAGTACAAGAGGAATATCTATCTCTGTTTCATTGACTATGCAAAGGCATTTGACAGTATAAATCACAGCAAATTGTGGCTAACCTTGAGAAAGATGAGAATTTCAGGACACTTTTTTGTGCTTATGTGAAACTCACACTTCAATCAGGAAGCAATTGTCAAAACAGAGCAAGGAAACACTGCATGCTTAAGGCGAGGGGTGGGGGGGATCTAAGTCAGGGATGCATCTTATCTCCAAACCTTTTCAATCTATATGTGGATCGGATCATTCAGGTGGGCTGAACTTGTAGAAGGACATCATGCTTGAAAATGTGGAGGGACAATACAAGAGTGGAAGACACCAGATGAGATGGATTGGCACAGTAACTGGAGTAATGGGGGGTAGGTGTGTCAGAGGCAGTGAGAGTGGCTCGGGATAGAGCAGAATTCATAGGTTCGCTATAAGTCATAAGCAGCTCAACAGCACATAACAACAACAGGATATTAAGTACTCTTGTGTATCATCATAATTCAAAGGCATTGATTCTTCTGTCATCCTTATTCACTGTTAAACTTTCAGATGCACAGGAAGCAACTGAAAAAAAAAAATCATGGCTCGGGTCAGGTGTACCTTATTCTTCAAACTGTTATCTTTCCTATTTAGCCCTTTGGAGAGGTTCTTGACTGCAAATTTTCTCATTGCAACAAGTCTTTTGATGTCTTGACTGTTATTACAATAGTTGTTGATTGTGGATCCAAGTAAAATGAAATAATTGATTGATGTTTACAATCTTTTCTCCATCTATCATTCTGTTGCCTATTAATCCAGTGATGAAGAATTTTATTTTCTTGATGGTGAAGTGCAATTCATATTGAAGACTACAGTCCTTGATAATCTGTAGTAAGTGCTAAAAATCTTCACTTTCTACAAACAAGGTTGTACCATCTTCACAACACAGGTTATTGATAAGTTTCCTCCAATCCTGATTCCACATTCCTCTTCATAGAGACCAGCTTCTTGAATGATTTGCTGAGTGTACAGATTGAACTTATATGGAGATGGCTACAACCCTGAGGTACACCTTTCTTGATTTTAAACCCCACACTGTGTCCTATTGCTCTCTTCTGACAACAGCTGCTTAATCTAGGTAAAGATAATGCATGATCACAATTAAATATTGTGGGATTCTCATTTTTCACATTCTTATTCATAGTTTGTTATTGTTGACATAATCAAATATTTGCATAATCTATAAAATACAGATAAATATTCTTCTGATAGTTTCTTCTTTCAGTTAAAATCTATCTGACATAACCTATGATTCCATGTCCTTTTCTGAATTCAACTTGAATTTCCAGACATTCCCTATCAATGTGTTGTTTTAATCATTTTTCAATAATTCTGGGCAAGGTTTTACTTGCATGAAATAGTAATGATTTTGTTCAATTAATTCTCTATTCTGTTAAAGAACCTTTTTGATAATAACAAATTAGATCTCTCCCAGTTCTTTGGCCAGAAATCTGTCTTCCAAATTTCTAGGAATGGACTATGGAGCGTATCCAGAACTGTGTCTATATGTTGAAACATGTCGATTAATATGCCATCAATTCTTTGGGCCTTATTTCATGCTGGTGACTTCAGTGCTCCTTATATTTCTTCCTCAATACCACTGGTTCTTGATCATATGTTACTTCCTGGAATGTGTCAACATCAAGCAAACTTTTTGGCTCAAAGAAGAGGCAATAACACTAAGGGATTACTTCCAAATTTTGTAATAGGAATATAGATCTCTTCCTTTTAGTTGACCGGATAGCTGTTCTGCAGATTTCTTGACACAACCTGGTGGATACCTCCAGGGCTGCATCTCTTTGTTGAAATATGTCCTTTGTTATTCTATCAATTCCTACAGCTTTATTTTTTATCAGTTCCTTCAGAGCAGCTTGAAGTTCTTCCTTTATTACCATTGGTTCTTGATCATATATTACTTCCTGAAAGGGTTTTTTGACAGTCAATTCTTTTTGGTACAGTGACTCCATGTATTCCTTCCATCTTCTTTTGGTGCTTCCTGAATCACTCACAAGATTACCCATAGAATACTTCAGTATTTCAACCTGTGGCTTTAATTTGTTTTCAGGTTTTTCACCTTGAGAAATGCTGAGTGTATTCTTCCTTTTTTGTTTTCTAATGACGGCTCTTTGTACATGCCATTATTATACTTTACTTTGTCTTCTTAAACTGTCTTTTGAGATTTTTTTTTAAATTTTATTAGTATTAATGAACATTTACAGGGATTTTGGGTTTTCATTCCTTCATTGCTGTACCATTCTCTCTACCCTCTTCCCCAGTTTGTTCTTCTTCTCCCGCCCTCTGAATGTCTGTTTTAATTGTCCAATTGCCACAGTGCTTGTCAAAGCCAGTTCTGTTTAATCTCCTTTGTCAGTGTGTCCTTTGCCATTCCCTATCACTCCTCCCTGAGAGAGACTTCACCCTGATTCATAAGGGAAAGGGGATGGCGTATTCTCTTAGCCCTGCTGAAAAGGGATGCTGTGGGTTTCAGGGTGAAGATCTTCTCTCACTACTCTAAAGTGCCCCTTTGGCAGTAGGAAACACATAGACTATTATGGAGATTGATTTTGGAATTTAGATGCACTGTTATTAATTGTGCTTACCGTACATGTTCATATCCTTGAAGATGTATCATGGGGGTGTTGCAACCTAGAAGACACAAATTTAACTAACAAGTTATGAGTACATGAGTCAAAAATTATGGAAAAGTAAAAGAAAAGATTCTTTCATTGTTTTACATACCCTCCCCCAGGTCCCCTCCACCATATAGCCATCGCTCTAGACTCCTGTGATGACAGAAATACCTAGTCACATATCTCTTTTAAACAGTTTTCTTCCTCCTCTGCTTCAGTGCAGTATACATTATTGAACCCATCTTACTCAGTCTCTCCCCAACCCCGAGGCTTTTGAGATCTTTTGTTTATCTCATTTTCTTCAGCATGTCTTCTCTTTATTTTGGCCTATGATCTAGGGCATTTTTCAGAGTCTCTTATGACATATATTTTGGTCTTTTCTTTCTACTCTCTCTTTGCAATGGCCTTTTGATTTCTTCACAAGTCATCCCTTAACTCTGGTCTTCAATCATTATTGTTCATTGTATTAAATCTATTTTTAGGGTGTTTTTTTTTTAATTCAGGTGGCATCTGATTAAGATTATATTTTTGTTCTGTAGACTTGTTTTACTTTTCTTCAACTTCACGTTGAACTTGCCCTTGAGTTATTGATGATCTGTTCCATAATCGGTCCCTGGCCTTGTTTTGACTGCTTATATTGAGCTTCTCCATTGACTGTTTCCACAGATGTAAATCAGACGCCTGTGTAGTTTATTAGGTGGGATTCATAGGTATAGTCACCATCTATGGCTCTTTTAAAAAAAGAATTTTCAATAAATAAATTACTGGTTGTACAAAATTCAAGCATTTGATCTCTAGGCCCATTTTTGTCACCAAGTCTATGTTTCCCAATTATCACCCAAATGAGATACTTCATATACTAACCTAAACCTAACACTCTCCAATAGGGGCTTTACCTCACGACACCTACCCATTATCTTGGTATAGAGGTATTTACATTTTTTTCCCTCCTAATGTTTCTCTCCAGGACACATTTTAGACTATGCCTTTTCCCATGAGGAAAGATAAGTATATATATATATATATATATATATAGTTCTCAAAATGCATTTACTTCTGTGTTTCTCACTGTTGTTTTGCTGCAGTCATTTCACGTTTTCTTGTACTTCAAATATTTCACCACCTTCTGAATTTGGGTGAACACTTGTTTGATGCTTTCTTGTAGATCATGTAAACATGGTTTCACTTTGTAGATGATTTCATTTGATGAGTGCCCAAGTTGTACATCATATGCATAGGAGCAATGAATATATAATTTTCCTTTGGTCTCCTTCCACCACCAAATAACCACTTGTACACCAAATGTCAATCTTAGTTTCTGTTGACCTGTCTTTTCTCTTCTTAGATCATTCCTACCTGATTCATTGATGCAGTTTTCCATGGATTCGGCCTCAATTCTGTTGAAGATTCAACTAACTTAGATTCTTACCCTATCTATTGGGACTTTGTATGAATCTATTGAGCTACTAATGCACTAGTGTGCATTGTTGAGAGGTAACAGTTTCCCCTAACATATCACTTACAGATCTTTGTTCCTACTGGACTCAGTCTTTATGTGATCAGATAATGTTTGTGTTTTGATCACATTATAAAATTTCTTCTACATTTTCCATTCACAATGCTTAGGTCTGCTAACTTACCCAAGTATGGCTCTTGTCAATATAATTGGCGGTATTTAACATTGTACTTTTATTCATGGTATAGAGTTCAACTCTTCTTGGATGGATTTTTCAGACAATGATTTGTTTGTACTTCTAAGTGTCTCTTAACCAAGAATCTCATTTTCTGTGTCTTGCCCTCTATTGTGAAAATGACATATTGATGGCAATAGAATCTTTCATTTTATGAATTCTGACGAAGTTCCAGGATTGTACTAAGATCTTTATATACATTATTTATTTAACAGCCACATAAAATGAATACAATTATCCCTTTATTTTAGACGAGTCAACTGGGGCCACATTAATAAATGTGCCAAAACAGTGTCCTATTTAGTGGCAGAGAGTAGGCCAGGACAAACTCAGGTTTTCATCTTTAAATCTGTGCCCTTAAGAAAATATAATGGTTCCATCCATTTGTATTTTTGAAACCAATTGACAATGCTTGACCTGAGTTTGCTTATGGTTTCATTTATTTAAATTTAAATAGTATTAATTATAGAAATCAAAGCTATCTTCTATCAAACATAATTAACTCATCTACTCATTAATTTACTAATTAATCAAACATTTACTGATGGATAACTGAGAGTTAAATAATTTGACGAGTTAAAGAATTGTAAATTACTGTCTATAAGGTGCTCTTGGTGTTTAACAGACAGATAGATAAACAAGTATGCTGAGCATATTATAGATACTATTATAGTCAGTCATATGTTTATCATTCATCACCATTTAATTCAATAAAATGGTCATGAGAACACTACAAGCTGTTGCATTAGCATCTCTGTACCCAATATATCTTAAAAATGTGGTGCTCATGCTTATTGTAATTACATAATAGTAACTGTACAGCTAAATGGTTAAGTGAAATACGATTTCCCTAAGTATACAAATGACGGGCGCTTTCCTTAATGAGTGTTTTAGAGTATCTGTGTGAAGAACAGCTGATAATCTAGTAGAATAACCAATTCTTCAAGGGAATTCCCTGATAGTATATTTTTTGCAAATTATTTTTATACCAGATTAGATCCTCCATCAGAAAACAGAAGCTGGGTGTGAAGGTCTTTCTTAGGTGTCTAAAAGGTTTGAACTCGTAAATGTTTTTATTCAATGTTTTGGCATTTATTCTTGGAAGGATATAATAAATAAGTCATAGTACATGTGGGTGCTAGAGAAACAAGATAGTGCCCTTAGGCAATGTGGCTGGCAGCCAGACTGGTATGAAGAACCATAGGCAGCTGTGCCAAACATTTACAAGAATTTAATTATGGTAGGGACAGAGACAGACATGAGTCAATGAAACACACCAGAGGAATGTCTATCTGTGTTTCATTGACTATGCAAAGGCATTTGACTGTGTAGATCATAACAAACTATGGCTGACTCTGAGAAGAATGGGAATCCCAGAACACTTGATCGTTCTAATGCGAAACTTATACTTGGACCAGGAGGCAGTCGTCAGAACAGAGCAAGGGAACACTGCATGGTTCAAAATTGGAAAGGGCGCACGCCAGGGATGCATCCTATCTCCATACCTTTTCAACCTACATGCAGAACACATTATCCGGGAGGCTGGGCTCTATGAGGAGAAATGTGGGGTCAAGATTGGTGGACGATTTATCAACAATCTGCGTTATGTGGATGACACAACCCTGCTTGCTGAAACTGAGGAGGACCTGAAGCACCTGCTGCAGAGTGTCAAGGACTGCAGCCTACAATATGGACTGAGGCTCAATGTCAAGAAGACAAAGATTCTCACCACTGGACCAATTGGCAGCATCAGGATGGATGGTGAAGAGATTGAGATTGTACACAGCTTTAGTTTGCTTGGCTCCATAGTCAACAGTCTTGGCACCAGCAGCCAGGAAATTAAAAGGCGCATTGCCATGGGAAAGTCTGCTGTTAGGGACCTCTCCAAAGTGTTGAAGAGCAGTGGTGTCTCTCTGGAGACTAAGGTGCGTCTGATACAGGCCATGGTCTTCACAATCACCTGTTATGCATCAGAGAGTTGGACAATGACCAAGGAGGATAGAAGAAGAACTGATGCCTTTGAGCTGTGGTGCTGGAGAAGAGTACTGAGAATACCATGGACTGCTAGGAAAACAAATAGATTTGTCCTGTAGAGGGTTAAACCGGGTGGCTCCTTGGAGGCAAGGATTCTGAGGCTCCGTCTAACATACTTTGGACATGTAGTGAGGAGAGACCATTCCTTGGAGAGGGACATCATGCTTGGGAGGGTGGAGGGACAGCGCAGGAGAGGAAGACCCTCTATGAGGTGGATTGATTCAGTGACTGGGTTAATTGGGATGGGAGTGTCAGAGACAGTGCTATTGGCACAGGACAGAGCGGAGTTTAGGGCTGTTGTACATAGGGTCGCTATGAGTCGCAGGCGACTCAACGGCACATAACAACAAGAACAACAACAACAAGGGACAGAGAGTTTAGAGTGGGAGTACTCTATACTGCACTTCCAAGGATGTGGATGTATAGAATCAGATACTTATACTTTACAAAATAAATTATGGCTTGCAAGTGGTTCTGATTATGTTTTAATAATTTTGTGCATCTATTCAATAAGGAATCCTGGTCCAATTAGTCTATGGAGGAAGAAGAAGAAAGATTTGCATCCAGGTTTGTACTCTGATAGGATACAATGTAAATGAGTAAGAGGAAGAAAAATTCACCCAGGTGCCCATTAACAAATGAATGGATAGAGAAGCTGTGGTATATTCACACAATGGAATACTATGCTGCATTGAAAAACAAGGAACTCATGCTATATTATTCAAAATGGGTGAGCCTGGAGGACATTATGCTGAGTGAAATATCTCAGTCATAAACGGACAAATACTGCATGGTGCCACTGCTGTAAAATGGGATTGATATCAGGGTTAGGGTAAGACTGAGAAAAACTGGATAAATTGTGTATACTACACTGAAACAGATGAAGGAGAGAATAACTTAAAAGTGATGTATGATAGTGTATTATGGTTATCACAAGAGTCTACAATTAAGGTTGCATAGTGGAATGTACTTGGAGTGGTGGGAGGGGTGCAGGGGGATTGTGTACCAGGGAGGGAGATTTTTCTTTTACTTTTCAAAGAGAGGAGTGAACTGGGGAGAGGGAGAGGGCTGGGTAGGGAGAGAAGTGCAGCAAAGAATGAATGGAAATAAAAAATCTCTAAATGTTCATTAAAATTATTAAAAAAGAAATGGGAAAAATCTGGTGTGAAAAGCAATGTATACTAACTTTGGAAGTAAACCAGTGTAAAATAAAAATCTTATTTAAAAAAAAGAGGAAGAAAAATTCAAAGAAAGACTTAAACATTTATACTGTGAAAAAGAGGTGAAGGATTAAGGAACACCTCCAATATTTAAAAGCATTTATCTACTAAAAAAAATAAAAGAATTTGTCAAGTGTTTTAAAATAAAAAAACAATTCCACTGCAATTGAGTCATTTCATAGCAAGACTCCATCAGGGTTCTGAGGCTGTAAATCTTTATAGGAGGAAACCGCCCATCTTTTCCCATGGAGCCATGGGTGGATTTGAAAATGCTGACATGTTTGTTTGCTAAGCAACTCGTAAAGCACTATGTTACCAGAGTAACACTCTTTCTATCATTGCCATTGAGTTAGAACTGACTCATCGCTGAAACTCCAGTGAGTTTTCAGAGGATGTAAATCACATGGAAGGAGATTGTTCATCTTTTCCCCTGGAAATCAATTTCCCTTCGGATTAACAGTGCAAGTCCCCTGTGGACTACACTATCAGAGTTCATATTACATAGTGGGATATCCAGTTAACGGAGAGCAATATTATCTATCAGAACAATAGTAGATACATAGTTTTCTAGTTAACAGAGAACAGGAAGAGCAGCCCTGCTCTTACTGTATTGTATTTGTCTATATCTTTGTTGTTGTTGTTGTTAGATGCCATTGAGTTGAGCACAACTTGTAGCAACTCCATGAACAACAGAACTGAACTTTTTCCTATCCTGGGCCATCTTCACATTTCCTGACACATTACAGCCCATTTGTGGAAGTCATTGTGTCAGTACACCTGGTCGAGGTTATTCCTCTCCTTTGCCGACCCTCTACCTCTCCAAGACTCATGTTCCTCTCCAAAGAATACCTCTCCTAGCAACATGCCTGATGAGTGTGAGACAAAGCCTTATCATTTCAGCCTCTAAGAGCACGTTCCAAGACATATTTGTTTCTTTTTTTGGTAGTCCATGGGATGTTCAGCACTCTTTTCCAATACAACAGCTCAAAGCTGTCAGTTTTTCTTCTGTTATCTTTAGTCATTGTCCAGCTCTCAAATGCACAGCAAGATCTATATCTTTAGTGAGTCTTGTATCTACAAGTCTTAGGGCTGAGGGCCAGGGTTAGCCATGGCCAATAGTTAAGGCTGGAGAGGGTAATTTGTTTGCAATTTCTCTCCTCAAGAAAGATTACACTAGACTTTCACATACTCAAAATTCTCTTTTCTCTACTCTGTAGCTCTGGCAGCTCATTGCTGACATCCCGAGGGAGTATATTTAGCTTTTAAAATTCCAATCTGGGAAGACTTTATAGGAAAATAATTCTGAGTTTAAGCCAGGGAATAAATCTGTAGCTATAATTTGTTTATTAAATACCTTTGTATCGTTCTTACTGTTTGATGACAGAAAAAGAAGGATTTTATCAATTATTTATTCAAAAGTCTTCACTATGGATAAACTGTAGATCAGGCATATTACCTCAACTTGGAGTTATAGTTAGTCTCCGTTATTTATAAATGATGATAAAAGCAGGAAAGAAAGTCATTTTAATGTGTAGATTCTGTGTTTGAAAAATAACTCAATGAAGCTGTAAGAACTTAGAGTAGATATTACTTATGCAAAGACTACAATCTTCAGTATGAATTAAATATCAACCTTAAGAAAATAAAATCCTTACCACTGGGCTGATAGGCAACATTGTGATAGATGGAGGAAAAATTGAAGCTGTCAATAATTTTATTTTACTCAGATCCACAACCAATGCACATGGTAACAAAAACCCAGAAATAAAAAAAGATGTGTTGCATTGGACAAATCTACTTTCAAGTACCTCTCCAAAGTTCTAAAGAGCCATGATAGCAGCTTAGAGACTAAAGCATATCTTATCCAAGCCATGGTCTTATCAGTTACTTCCTATGCACCAGAGAGTTGGACAATGAATATGGATCACGGAAGATATCTTTGAATTATTAGAGAATGGTGCTGAGCATCTCATGGACTGCCAAAGTAACAGACCTATCTGTCTTAGAGGAAGCGCCACCAGGTTGTTTCTTAAAGTGAAGGATGCTTAAACTTTGTCTTCCATACTTTAGGCTTGTTATAAGGAGATGCCAGTCCTTGGAAAAAAGGTATCTTGTGGGAAAAGTGGAGAAGGATGAGAAAAATAGAGGAAGACCCCCCACACGATGGATTGATGCAAAGACTCTAACGATGGTCTTGAGCATGCCAGAGAGCATGAGGATGATGCAAAATAAGGCAGTGTTCAGCTCTGTTGTTCTAAGGGTCCCTAGGAGTCTTTGTTGACTTGATGTCACCTGTCAACAATAGCAACTCCAACACCGATATTGGATAGTTCAAAGTAGCTTCTCAGAAATGGAAACCAGGGGAATGATTGTACTTGTATGTGGGAGCTACAATGATTGAGCATGGAGAATGCAAGGATGGTGCATATGATGGATTTTGACCCATTTTTTTATAGTTACTATGAGTTGTATTTGATTTCACAACACTTAACAAAATGTAAAAATTATGTAGCAATGTCATTAACATCAGATGCAAGTAAAATATTGCTGAAGATCTTCCTAAAAGTGCTAGAACAGTACATTAACAGTGAACTATTAGAAGTTCAAGCTGGGTTTAGAAGAGGTTATGGCACCAGAGATATAATTCCTGATATCATATGGATCCTATATGAAAGTACAGAGTAACAGAAGAATATTTATTTGTGCTTTACTGACAATGCAAAGTCATTTAACTATCCAGATGATAACAAACTACGGCTAACATTGAGAAGGATGGCAACATCAGAATAGTCAATTTGCTCACGTGGAATCTATGCCTAGACCAAGAAGCTGTTGTCTGAATGGAACAAGGGAAGAATGCATGGTTTAAAATTGGGAATCATCCTTTCTTCACACCTCTTCAATCTGTATACTGAAAAAATAGTTTGTGAAGCTGAACTCGATAAAGAGGAAAGTGGCATCAGGATTGGAGGAGGACTCTGCTTTAGCCAGACGACACAACTTTGCTTGGTGAAAGTGAGGAGGATATGAAACACTTGCTGTATAAGATCAAGGGCTGCAGTCTTCAGTGTGTATTACAGCTCAGCGTCAAGAAAGTAAAATTCTTCACCACTTGACCGACAGGTAATATCATGATAGATGGAGAAAGGGTTTAAATTTTCAATTATTTCATCTTGCTTGAATCAGCAATTCAACACTCTTGGCATTGAATTGGTCAAATCCACTAGTGAGGACCTCTTCAAAATACTGAATAGCAATGATGTCATTTTGAAAGTTCAGATGTTCCTGATCCAAGCAATGATCTTTTTAATAGCTTGCTATACCAATGAGAACAGGACAATGAGTAAGGATGACAGACAGAAGAATTGATGCCTTTGAATAGTACTGTCAGAAGAAGTGTGCTGAATATCTCATACACTGTAAAAAAACCCAACAAAACAAACAAACAAACAAACAAAAACACACCAAAAAAACCAAAACAAACCACCCCACAAACAGATATGTGTTGAAGAATGTGCAGCCAGAGTACTTCTTGGATGCAAGGTGGTGAAGCTTTGTTTGTAAGACTTTCTACACATTGACAGGAGAAGCTATTCCATGGAAGCTATTCCTAGGAAAGGTTGAGAGTCAGTGAAAGAGGAAGATCCTCAACCAAATGGATTGACATAGTGACAGTAGAAATGACACAGTGACCTAACCACAACAGTAACAACACATGGCAACAAACTAAGGGCACTGAACAAACACAATTTGGTGTAAACAGAGACATATCCCTGATTTAAGTATCTTCTCTCACTTTAAAGATGCAAACAACTCAAGTAATTAGCATAACCAAGAGACAGTAAATGATTATTAGCTGCAATATGTGATGGAGATAAGTTTGCAGAAAGTCAGAGGAGGGAAAAATATCTTCCCGGTTATCAGTAAGGCCAATTTATAAATGACTACATTTGGGCACCCACTCAGATACCTTGCCATCTGCTTTAAAAGTATTCCCTTCCATTATGTAAAACATCAGATCACGGGGTGTTGTCTGTATTAATAACCTTTTTTTTATCCCCTTTGGAGAAGCCTCACGTGTTCCATCTCGAGTTGCACTCCAAAGTCAGACTGCCTTAGGTGTTCATGCTGCTTGCCACTTGGCAATTCTAATCTATCAACAGCTGCCTGAGTGGAGTACTTTTGTGCATAGGGTTTCTCGAAGAAGGCGGAGCTAAAGAAACTCACAAAGTCCCCTGGAGATAAAAAATCACAAGGTATCTACCACAAGCTCCAATCTTTACTGGCGCTAGGGAAACCCAACGTGTAATTTCAGACTTTTTTTTTTTCCTGGGCATGTAGAATCTGTTAATTCCTAAACTTCAAAATGTACAGATTTTTCCCAAATGAGATGTAATTCTGTGGAGTTAATTATCATACAATTATAGCGATGGAAAAGAAAACCCTAATCAAACAGGAACAGCTTGTCTAACTATTAACCAGGCCATAGTGAACCATTACTTAACTCTGACTTGCCTGATCTATCACAGACTTTTGGCTTTCGGTGAACAAGAGCTTAAGTGAGTCCACAGTCATTGAAAATTGAGAATCCTGGCAGTCTGGGATCCTGTGATTGTCTTTAAATTATTTAGTCATTATATTTTACTGGCATAAAGTAAAAGCAGTCACCTCTTTCATTGTTTTCATCTTCTCAGTAATATGATAGGGAGTGGGTAGACCATGGCACGAAAGGAACCCTTTCCTAGAACTTTGACCTCATAACATGATGGCATATTTTTAAAAATTTCCTGCCTTTATTTCCTCAAAGTACTGGGTGAGGTACAGAGGGGAATGCTTAGAAATAAAACATCTCTAGTGAGAGCTTCCTTTCTGGGAAGATGCAAAGTTCGAAGCATTGAATTCACACTCTTTTTATTATGTTAGTCCAACCAGAGTGTTCTTCAGGCCAGTTGAAGGTATTGGCAATATGTCAACCTTGGAGCAAAACAAGAGTTAGTTATTACATAAATTTTTAGTCTTGTAGACTTAGATAAAAGAAATGAGTCTGAAAGGACACAGAGGAACAGATGTAGGGATAACTTCGATTGGAAGGACTAGTCTCTGCACTAGGTCGAGTGACAAACTTAGGAAGAAAGATAAAGTGAGTCACACGATCTGATACTGACTTCCAGGTAAGCAAGTCATTTATCTTGTGACAGGTGCTCACGCTATTCCCAGGCATACTAGAGACTACGTGTATTTTCTGTTATTGTTGTTACGCGTCATCAAGTTAGAATCAACACATATCCGACCCTCTATCAGGTTTTCAGAGCTGGAAATCACATGGGAGGAGATTGCCCATCTTTCTTCCATGGAGCAGTGCAACTTTTTATCGTTAGACTGTAATGCATGTTTCTGGTGCTGGAACACTGTTTGCTTATTGTAAACCACCTTCCACTCAGATTGTTTTGGTTCGGGTCACTGGGGCTCCAGATAAGAGCTGATTAGGAATGGCAGGAAGTGACATCGGGACTAGTTGATGTCTGTTGCATGCCACCATACAGTCTGAATGAATGTGGAGGTGTTCGTCTGTCTTATGCTTTGGCATAGTGTGTTTATGAACGGATGTAGGTGGTGATGTTGCCTGCATCAAGTTAAATTCAAACTCGTAGCAGTCCTAAGAGCAACACATTGGAACTTTTCCCTATTGGGTGCCATACAACTTCAGTGTAGTCACTGTGTGAATTCATCTTGTGGAAATTCCACCTCTCTTTCAATGCCCTTCCTAACCATGTTGCCTTTTTTCTAAGAACTGGAGCCTCTATAATATGCTCAAAATATGTGGGATAAAGTTTCCCTATCCTTTCTTCAAGGCGTACCCTGGTTGCACTTACTCCAAGATGGATTTGTTTGTTCCTTTAACAGTGATATATATTTGATACTCCTCATCAATACTACAATTTGAAGTCATCAATTCTTCTTTGGACAGTATTGTGTTTTAGAAACAAAAGCAGTTGTTGTTGTTGTTGTTGTTGTTAGGTGCCGTTGAGTCATAGGCAATTCATAGAGACCCTATGAAGGAAAGACCTGAGCACTGTTCGTAGAGTTTCTGGAGGCAAGCCATTTTGCAAGTGGATGTGACTCCTGCTTCCAAGCTTGTTTTAATTGGGGACTCTACCAAACACTCTCCACCATGGGTAACCATTATCACATTTGCACATCAGTATCACAGTGTTTAGCGTCACAGCAACCATGTTACCTCTGTACATTAATGCACAGATCAGTACTATACCACCTAGAAGAATGTTTTAGAAACAAAAGCAGTCTTTGATTTTAATTTTCCCAACACAGACTTGACTACCTTGGATGATCTCTTCTATTGACTAAGTGGTCTCCTTAACTCTTTCATTTTCTGTTGTTTTCTAGTAACTAGGATCTTGGTAAAAGGAATAGGATGAAAGGGAGGGAATGGGTGGAGGGAGGTGGTAAAGAAAAGACAAGGGGAAAGAGAATCCTTGCTGACTATATTGCTGAAGCTATCACAGCAACCACCACAGGTAACCACCCCAAGGAGCCTGTCTGTAAACAAAGAGGCTGTTCTCATGAAAATAGCAGCACTCCCCTAAGACCAGGATCAGCCAGCACACTGAGTCTTCCATTTCTCCACTCCAGCCTTATGCTCACAAGAAGTGAAGAGTAAACATCTTGGGAATAAGAACCCAAATGGGGTGATTGTTACAGGATCATTGGAACGCCAAGATTTGCTTTCTGATCTTGCCTTTCTTCCTGTAAGAGTTTTATAAAACTGAAAATTAGGTCTGTAAGGAGACGCTTGTGTGTAAAGAAGATGCTAGTGAGAATAGGAGCAGGAGAAAAAGGGTCTAGGCCAAGGTTGGGGAGAAATCAAGCTAAGAAGGTGATACAGAATAGGAAGCATGAACTATTTGTCAATTTGTAGAGGCCTACAAATGGTGGTGGCTGCAGGGAGGACTGGTCAGGAGTAGAAGGAGGAAAGAAAAACGAAAAAACCCTGGAAGCATGTGAGAAAATATTGACTAAAGGGAGTTGTCTCAGCCTGGGGAGAAGTACTAGGGTTCAAAGATTCCAGAACAAGGTGCCATGGGCATCTTAAGCTCTTTGATTTTATAGTACCAGCTGGACTCTCTCATCATTATCTTTGATTGACTATATCAATGATAAAACAACTATTTCCTTTAAGTGTTTCACAAACATTCCCTGGAGAGCAAGTGTAGACTGGACAATCCTGTTTAGGGAAAGTGCTGTCTTCGTGGACCACAAATTTACATTTGACTGAGAAAATGAATGAGAGAAAGGCATGAGGCAGAAATAACTGCAAGTCATTGTCAGTGTCAATGTCAATGTTTCATCTTCACATGAAGTAGAACCAAAGATGGTGAGGGTTTAAGAGGTTATTTCTTCTTTGGAGGCTCCCAAATGCCTTACATCTGTCCACTGCTGCCGTTCAGAGGTTTCTTGCCTTGTTGTTGTTGTTATGTGCTGTCAAGTTGCTTGCAACTCCTAGCGACCCTAAGTACAAGAGCCCTAAACGCTGCTCTGTCCTGTTCCAACCTCATCGTCTCCAACACGCTCATTCTCACAGGTAAACCCCAGCACCTTTGGGAGTGTTGTGCTCAAAAGATGAACGGTAGGCACTATGAATTACAGGAGCCTCGGGTGCTTCTGCACATTCTTACGGCCATTAATGGTACATTTTTTTTTTTTCCCACTGAGAAACCATTGATTAGAATTGATGAAGCCATTCTTGATGAGCTTCTCCTTTAAAAAGTGTGATGCCCCTAGGCTAGCAGGTAATGAGAGGGTTTGAAGAATCAGAGAACCTGAGTGATTCTGACACAGGACAATGACATTCTTGATGACCTGTATCTCCAAAATAACTCAATATGCCTGCTGCTGTTAGATTTCTCTGGCCAGTGCCATTTATCACATGTTTTAACAAAGGTTTCACACTCTGTTATTTTGGATAAATAATAAAGGAAAAATGATTTAATGCAGTTACCTCGGAGTTTTTGCCTCACTGTCTCTACTCTCTTTGTTCTCTAGTAATACCATAAAGTCCATTGTTTCCAGGGGTCATCAAATAAACTTTCAACTGATAATGACCCTGTGTTACCGAAATGTGCCCCACAGGATTTTTTTTCCTCTAGTTTATAATCTGTATGGGAAAAAGAGTACTATACCTTTCTCTAGGAGAGCCAATGGGTGGTCCTGAACTGTCAATTTTAGTTAGCAATAGAGTCTTTCATACTATTTCCCTGAATATCTTCCATGGCTCTGGATGATTAACTTGAACTTTTTTCTTGTCTTGAAAACAAGGTATTGAATCTACTTTTGTTCCATTGTCCTCTAAAAATAAAGAATATCACCAATGAGGAAGCCATTTGTCCTCAGAACAGGGCAAGGGAAATCTTCATGGTTCAAAATCAGGAAAGGAGTGTGCCAAGGCTGTGTTCTATCTCTATATTATCTTTTCAATCTATATGCAGAACAGATCATTTGGGAGGCTGGGCTTTATGAGGAGGAATGTGGCATCAGGATTGGTGAAAGACTCATCAACAACCTGCATTATGCAGATGACAGAACCTTGCTTGCTAAAACTGAGGAGGACCTGAAACACCTTCTACAGAAGGTCAAGGGCTGTAGTCTTCAATATGGATTGAAGCTCAACATCAAGAAGACAAAGATTCTCACCACTGGGCCAACTGGTAGCACCATGATGGATGGAGAAGAGGTTGAGATTTTTGACAATTACACTTTGCTTGGCTCCATAATCAACACTGTTGGCATAAACAGCCAGGAAATGAAAAGATGAGTTGCACTGGAAAAATCTGCTGTCAGGGACTTCTCCAGAGTACTGAGAAGCAATTATGTCAGTCTAGAGAAAAAGGAGTGCCTAATCCAGGCCATGGTCTTTGCCATTACTTGTCATGTATTAAAGCGTGGAACAATGACTAAGGATGACAAA
Source organism: Elephantulus edwardii (assembly GCF_000299155.1). Taxonomy (NCBI): domain Eukaryota; kingdom Metazoa; phylum Chordata; class Mammalia; order Macroscelidea; family Macroscelididae; genus Elephantulus; species Elephantulus edwardii. Next base: position 2,957,551 of record NW_006400001.1, read on the forward strand.
AGAATTGAAGCTTTTGAGTGTGGTGCTGGAGAAATGTCTTGAACATACTATGAACCACCAAGAAAACAAATTAAGTCTGTCTTGGAGAGGTTGAAATCAAGGTTCTCCTTGTAGGCTAAGATTTTGAGCCTTTGTCTCACATACTTTGGGAATATGTCCCAGAGGGACCAATCCTTAGAGAAGGACATTGTGCATGGAATGTTGAAGGGACAGTTCAAGAGAAGAAGATTTTAGATGAGATGGAGGGACATAGTAACTGGGGTAATGGGGGTAGGTGTGTCAGAGTCAGTGAGACTGGTTCAGGACAGGGCAGGTTTCAGAGCTGTTATACATAAGGTTGCTATGAGTTGTAGGAGACTCGATGACATATAACAACAACAACAAGTTATAGGACACTTTTGCTTTAAAATTGTGATATATTGATTATACATTGTGCCAGACTACATGCTTTATTTTTATATACCAAATTATTTCATCTTTATGGGAGTCATTCACAGAAATTATATTTACATCCATTTTTTAATATAAGATTCCAAATGGTTGTTGGGAATTTAATTCTGATTCATAGGTACCCCACCTACATCACAGCTGAGTTGTATATTGAAAGCTATATGGGAAGGTTTTACTTTTTGATGCTTCTGTGGGACCTCTATTCATAGGGTTTTGGAAGACCCATTGTTCAAAAGTGGATAACTAATTCTTCTTCCTAGTATTAACTTCCAGAAAAGCAAGTGATTTAAAAGACCATGGCCTGAAACAAGCTCACATTAATCAAACTAATACTATCGCTCCTCAATAATTTGGAGAGGTCCCAGACTGCAGACATTTCTACCACTCTTGCTAGAAAGGTAAAAATAATTATTAATATGAAAAATTAATGTTTATCCAACTTGACTAAAAGCTGTGGCAAGTGCCACATTATTTTTTATTTCAACAAATCTGAAAACATGTTTTCTGATAAGTATTTAAAACTCTTCAATCTTTAGCCTTAAACATACTTATTTCCTTTTAAAAGCAAGACATTCATCATATTTTGTTATATTTCTATCTTCTTATAGGATTTCTCATAAAAGATGCAAGGCTTTCTTTCTTCACTGATTTTTTTTTATATTTTTATTATAAGTAAAAATTGTCAACATGTTAATAACTAACTACTACTGTCTGCAAGTAACAACAGCTTTTCTGGAAGTTAATACTGGTTATTGGTTCCTGATATTTTCTTTTTATCAATAAATGCTTTGATCAAGACCAGTAGAGGCCATTAAAGACAAGCTTTGCTTTCAATAAAATCTATAGATCAGGGATAATGGGATACATTGTCACCTTGTAGATGGTGCAAGAGGTTCTATGGTTTATTTAATTCAAAGGGACATTTCATAATTCTAACTAAATTAGAATCACAAATCAGATGAAATTTAGGATCAAGATACTGTGATCTTTCCATTTGGAAGCACTAAAATAATAAGTCATTGCCAGATTTAGCAATGACACTTGAGAACATTCCTTTAGCTCAAGAAAGAATGCTACTATTTCAGGAATCAAAATTTCTTGGGTCCAGTGACAGAAATTATCAATTTTCCATAAATTATAATAAAGTGCCTTATGATTATAAAATGTGAAAAATGTTAGTGTTCTATGAACTAGGGTGAAATTTAAATAGTTTTAGAACTACTTTAAAAGAATATAATGAGTATTCAGAAAATAGCTGTATCTTAAAAAAAAACAAACCACCAAACAGCTGTATCTTAGTGTTAAAATCCTAATACTGAATTTGAAAAAGAGGGGGTAAAGATACACATTTATATTAAATAGTTTTTTTATAAAAAATTAAGTATCATAATTATTCTGTACCAGAAACGGTAGTAATTACATTATGCAACGAAGTACTTAATTTTTTACAACTACCTTTTGCACACTATGTAAATATTCAACCTGTAGTTCTCTCAAAAACTCATCGCCAAAAGACACATGATCCATCCATTTATTTTCTCAAGTACTGATGAAAATGGGACATGGCAACTGCAAGTAATTAATCAATCAGCTGCCAACCTAAATTTTAACCAAAGTTCTAGTCAACACTCTTGGTACCAGCAGCCAAGAAATTAAAAGATGAATTGCATTGGGAAAGTTTGCTGTCAGAGACCTCTCCAAAGTGCTGAAGAGCAATGATGATGCCAGTCTGGAGACTAAGGTGTGCTTGATTCAGGCCTTAGTTTTTGGAATTGCTTGCTTTGCATCAGAAAGATGGACAATGACTTGGGTTTAAAGAAGGAGAATTGATGCCTTTGAGCTGTGGTGCTGGAGAAGAGTACTTACTGAATATACCATGGACTGCTAGGAAAACGAACAAGTTTGTCCTAGAAAGGGTGAGATCAGGCTGCTTCTTGGAGGAAATAAATCTGAAGCTTTGTCTGACATACTTTGGACATGTTACAAGGCAGGAATAGTCTTTATAGAGGAAAATCGTGCTTGGGAGGGTAGAGGCACAGCACAAGATAGGAAGACCCTGGATGAGATGGATTGGTTCAGTGACTGGGGTAATAGGGATAGATGTGTCTGAGGCAAAATAGATTGGCACAGGATAGAGCAGGGTTTAGGGCTGTTTTACACTGTGTCTCTATGAGTTGCAGGCCACTTGATGAAATATAACAACAACAACAACAACAACTTCTAGTCTACACAGGGATTCCAAGGGAGAAAGAGGGGCAGTCTCCTACTATGCAATTTATAGCCTGTAAAAACCCAGTAGAGGGTCAGCGAGGAATCAGTTTCAACTTGATAGCAATGGGATGAGTCTCTTTAGAAATATTTCAGAAGAAAGGCTTAATGATCTATTTTTTTTCCAAACAAAATTTTTATTTATTAAAAAATGCTCAAAATCACTGTAATAAGAGACATGCAAATCAAAATCACAACGACCTATCATTTCACCTCACTAGCAGTGGTAAAATTTAACAGGGCAATATGCAATGAATTTTGCAAAAGCTGTGGAGAGATTGCAACTCTCATATGCTGTTGGTGGGAGTGTAAAATGGCACAACCACTCTGGAGGGTAGGTTGATGTTTTCTAAAAATCTGAACATAGAAATCTACTGTGACCCAGTTATTCAATTGCTAAGAATATAATCTGAGGCAAACAAAACTGAGGCACAAATGGAGATTTGCACACCAATGTTCACAGTTGTATTATTCACAATAATAACATGGAAACAGCCCAAATGTCCTTCAACAAATGACTAGATTGACTGGAGGGCATTATGCTGAGTGATCTAACTCAGCCCATCCCCCAAGGACAAATATTGCATAAAACCATTATTGTAGAATGAGTATAAGGATCCAAGGTAGGAGAGGTGGAAGCAGTGAATGAGGATGTGCAGGGAGAGGAGGGATTGATTAATCATGGGGTTGTAAAATTTAATGGGGGATGAGGAAAATTGGAAGAATCTGTTTTGGAAAACAATGTATTCAAATTTTGTGAATAAACTAGTATAATAATAAAAAAACCACCAAAAAAACCCCAAACAAACAAAAAACAACAAATGATTAGATTGAGAAATTGTATAACATTCACATAATGGAATACTATGCAGCATTAGGGAACAATGATTTCATAAAATACTACACAACATGGGAGAATATAATATAATATAATATAATATATAATACATATAATAAATTGATATAGAATATAAAAGATAGAATATAGAATATGAAAAAAAGAATATAGAATATGGAAGAGTCTTGAGAGTATTATGCTAAGTGAACTAACTCAATCTTAAAACCATTATATTAGTGACAACTAGTAAGATGGGTATGTATATCCAAAGAGGGGAAGTAGCAGAGATACTGAGAGTAGGGAGGGTGTGAATCACCAAATTGCAGAGTTTGGTGGACAGAGAGAGGGGGTTAAGGAATTAGGAAAGTTCCAGTGGTGATCTGAAAAGATGTGGTAGTAGTGAGCTCAATGGTGATTAATTTTATAAGACACAGAACATGGGAATGGTAATAAGAAAGACAATGTGAATTTTGAAAAAAACAATTAAAATACTGATAAAAACAAAAATATTAACAACCAAAAACCCTTACTGCAATCAAGTACAAATTATTTTTCTCTTAAAACTAAAAATTTTGTCTTGCCTTATTGTGCTCATGTAAAACCTATACTTGGACCAAGAGGTAGTCACCAGAACAGAGCAATGAAACTCTGCATGTTTCAAAATGAGGAAAGAATGAATCCTATCTTCATCCCTTTTAAAATTGTATGTAGATCAGACCATTCAGGAGGCTGGACGTTAGGAAAGGAATGTGTCATCAGGATTAGCGGAAGATTCATCAACAACCTGCGTTATGCAGACTGGGTAACCTTGCTTGTTGCAACTGAGGAGGACCTGAGGCATTTGCTGCAGAAATTAAAGAATTATAGTCTACAATACAAATTAAAGTTCAACATCAAGAAAGTAAAGAGTCTCACCAGGAGTCAAGTGGCAGCACCGTGGTAGATGGAAAAGACTGAGATTCTTAACAATTTCTGCTTGCTTGGTTCTACAATCAACATTCTTGACACCAGCAGTCAGGAAATCAAAAGATGAATTGCATTAGGAAAATCTACCATCAGGGGCCTCTCTAGAATGCTTAAGAACAACAATGTCAGTCCAGAGACTAAGGTGCATCTCATTCAGGCCATGGTCTTCACAATTACTTGTTATTCATCAGTTGTTGCTGTTGTTACGTGTCATCGAGTCGTTTGTGACTCATAGTGACCCTATGCACAACAGTTCTAAACCCTGCTCTATCCTGTGCCAATCACACTGCCTCCGACACACCCATCCCGATTACCCCAGTCACCGAATCAATCCATCTAATAAAGGCTCTTCCCCTCCTGCGCCGTCCCTCCACCCTCCCAGGCATGACGTCCCTCTCCAAGGACCCGTCCCTCCTGGCAACATGCCCAAAGTATGTCAGACGAAGCCCCAGAATCCTTGCCTCCAAGGAGTTGCTTGGTTTAATCCTCTCTAGGATGAATCTGTTTGTTTTTTTGGCACTCCATGGTACGTTCAATACTCTTCTCCAGCACCACAGCTCAAAGGCATCAATTGTCCTTTTATCCTCCTTAGTCATTGTCCAACTCTCTGATGCATAACAAGTGATTGCAAAGACCATGGCCTGTATCAGATGCACCTTAGTCTCCAGAGAGACACCATTGCTCTTGAGTACTTTAGAGAGGTCCCTAACAGTAGATTTTTCCATCACAATACTTTTTTTTTCTTTCCCGACTGCTGGTGCCAAGAGTGTTGACTGTGGAGCTGAGCAAACTGAAGCTGTGAACAATCTCAATCTCTTCGCCATCCATCCTGATGCTGCCAGTTGGTCCAGTGGTGAGAATCTTTGTGTTCTTGACATTGAGCCTCAGTCCATACTGAAGGCTGCAGTCCTTGACCCTCCGTAGCAAGTGCATGAGGTCCTCCTCAGTTTCAGCAAGCAGGGTTATGTCATCTGCATAACGCAGATTGTTAATAGATCTTCCACCAAACCTGATGCCACAATTCTCCTCATAGAGCCCAGCCTCCCGGATAATCTGCTCTGTTGGCAAATCACTAAAGATGGCAGAAGAATAGATACCTGGTGCTGGAGCAGAGTATAGACCATATCATAGACTGCTAAGAGGACTAACAGGTGTCCTGAAGATGGTGAAACTAAGCTGCTCCTTGGAGGCAAGAATTCTGAGATTCTGCCTCACATACTTTGAGATGCTGCCAGAAGGGATCAGCCCTTGAAGAAGGATATCATGCTTGAAATGTATTGGTACAGTGCAGGAGAGAAAGACCCCAAATGGGATGGTTTGACACAGTAACTGGGGTACTAAGGTGTGTGTCAGACTCAGTGAGATTGGCTCAGGATAGAGTAGAGTTTAGAGCTATTGTGCATAAGATAGCTATGAGTCACAGGCAACTTAAGAGCACATACCAACAACAACAGTAGATATAGATATTCTGTTTCACAGCTTAGACTTGAATTCAGAATTTGTCATAAAACTATATTTTCTTTTTATTATGCTAATAATGTTGCCAGATTCATGACTTGTAACCCCCGCCTTCTGGTATGACTAGATTCTGTTTATTTGTCTAAATTAGACTTTTTCGTGTATACTAGGGATAATTATGGCTAAGAGTTCCACCTAGGTTTGACAGAAAATGAATGGAGAAGATATTTGAGATGTGCATGTGACTTAGGGACAGACTATGGGCCTATTTCTGGATATGAAGTAATTGTATTCTGCATGTCACGGCTTTTCTAAGAATACTCACACACATATTTGTTGTTGTTGTTATGTGCCATCGAGTCGTTTCCGACTCAGCGACCCTATGCACAACAGCCCTAAACCCTGCTCTATCCTGCGCCAACCGCAACGCCTCTGACACACCCATCCCGATTACCCCAGTCACTGAATCAATCCACCTCATAGGGGGCCATGATGTCCCTCTCCAAGGACCTGTCCCTCCTTGTAACATGTCCAAAGTATGTTAGATGGAGCCTTAGAATCCTTGCCTCCAAGGAGTTGCTTGGTTTAATCCTCTCTAGGATGAATCTGTTTGTTTTTTTGGCACTCCATGGTACGTTCAATACTCTTCTCCAGCACCACAGCTCAAAGGCATCAATTGTCCTTTTATCCTCCTTAGTCATTGTCCAACTCTCTGATGCATAACAAGTGATTGCAAAGACCATGGCCTGTATCAGATGTACCTTAGTCTCCAAAGAGACACCATTGCTCTTCAGTACTTTGGAGAGGCCCCTAACAGCAGACTTTCCCATGGCAATACGTCTTCTGATTTCCTGGCTACTGGTGCCGAGATTGTTGACTGTGGAGCCAAGCAAACTGAAGCTGTGAACAATCTCAATCTCTTCACCATCCATCCTAATGCTGCCAATTGGCCCAGTGGTGAGAATATTTGTCTTCTTGACATTGAGCTTCAATCCATATTGGAGGCCGCAGTCCTTGACCCTCTGCAGCAAGCGCATCAGGTCCTTCTCAGTTTCAGCAAGCAGGGTTGCATCATCTCCATATCGCAGATTGTTGATAGATTTTCCACCAGTCGGAAAATATGTGTGGTGAGTATGAATTAGGGGTAATTAAGATTATGAAGATCTCTGAGTCAAGCATGACTCATAGGACCCTAGGAACAAAAAGCCTAAAGCCTTTCTAGAACTATTAACATGTAGCAAAGTTCATAGAGTTTTCCGAGGCATCTGGTTTAGGAAGTGGATGCCACTCCTGCCTACAAACACAGAAATGATTAAAAAGGAATAGAAATATCAACAATATAATAAACAACCATATGTGAACACAGTCAACAACCATGGTGAAATGGACAAATTTCCATCAATAAACAAATGAATAGAGAAACTGTGGTATAACTCACACAATGGAATACTACACAGCACCGAAAAACAAGGAACTCATGCAATGTTATTTAAAATGGGTGACCCTGGAAGATATTATGCTGAGTGAAATATCTGAGCAAAAATGGACAATACTACACACCACTATTATAAAACAGGACTAACATGGCGGTTGGGGAGAAAATAAGAAAAGAGGGAATAAATAATGAACACTGCGTTTAAATAGATGAGGGAAAGAAATGTCTAAAAGAAATATGTGATGAGATATTATTCACTGGCAACCGTCCAGAATAAGAGCTGCATGGCAAAGTGGACTGGTGCCGGGGGGAGGGAGGAAATTGTACAACAATGAAAGAATCATTTAAAAGAGAAAAGCAAAGTGGGGGGAGAGGGAGGAAAATGTGCAACAATGATGAATGGAAATTCAGGTTTCCTGTAAACTTTTGTTAAAATATCAATAAAAAATAAAATTTTTTAAAAGTTAAAAAAAATATGAAGATCTCAATATTACTAATAAGAAAGGGAATATTCACTGAGGTGCGATGCTTCAAGTGCTTAGTAGTTAACTGACAGGACAAAGACTTGATCCTATCAGCAGCAGCTCCATGGGGGTCAGCGGAAAGATTTGTCCCTGTAAACATTACACCCCAGAAAGGTGTGGGACAATTCTCTCCTGTCATACGTCCTCTCTGTGAATTGAAGTTGACTAACAAACACATAATCAATAGCAACTACTTATCATCAGTCATTGTACTTGTTTAGCTCTTCTCCACATGGTCCTTATCAATTTTGTATTTAGGATAAAGTGAGGAAATTTAAGATATTCAGTGTGTAGGGAGGTCAGGCAAGTTGTGTAGAATATCTAGCACATAACAGATTTCAGATTTGAAGTAGGTCAGTCCAACTTGAAGCATTAGTGTTGTCTACCTAAACCGAATCACTAGTTTTGCTTTTAACCCACATTCACCTACTGTGTGCCAGACCTGGTGCCAGGTACACAGAATCACAGATTAGTAAGAAACAAAAGCTACCCTCAAAGTCTATACTTTCTACATCTTAGTTAATTATGTCCTACTAGAAACAATGTCTGAATGTTCATTGGTTAGAGACTGAATCTTTTTCTGCTTTCACTGCCTTTATTTTGCCCTGTACAACACTGAGAAAGCAGTAGGCTTTCAACAATGCTGCATAATTGGCTTATTTATCTCAGATTCTTGCTCATCCTACCATCACCCACTTAGAGAGATGAATCAGAGCCATTTTACCCTGAATCATGAGCCCTCAACGCTTTGGAGAATTCCAACTCTGTAATTTCCCTGAACTCCCATTAACACAAATGGAAACAAGAGGAGCCGAGAATCTAATACCAACTGGGCATGGGAAGAAGCTGGAACACCAGTGGGGAAGAATGATTCAGGATCTCACAGGTCTTTTTCCTCTTGGATTTCAGTATCTTTCTCCAACTGCCAATTTACCATTTGCTATTGTCCAGATCAATAGAAGACAAATAATGGAAGTTTTAAGTAATGTCATCCCATCAAGTTTAATCCAAGGAAATGGTGTGGAAATTCATAGCTTATCAAGTTTCTAGCCCAGATATTTGAGATCGCAATTCCACGTCAAACCTTTTGTTACAAGGGCATTTCAAGTTCATAACTGAATGGTCTTACAGAAAAAGGTTAAAAAAATCATCTAACTTTCCTTATTTGCTTTGGAAAAAGTACATAGTAGGTGCTCCACAGAGACATGGTGAATGAATAGCAACATGACCTAAAAAAGTGAGTAACATTAGACTGGAATCTATGTGTTATGAAGGGCGAATCTCTATTTGTTGACCATCAGTAGTTCACATAACAACTGAATTTACTGAATTGAATAGTTAATTATGCATAAAAATAATCTAATAATGTTATCCTATTCATTTATTTGCACATTTATCAAGTAGTAATTTAGTGAGTGACTTATATATAAATGGCATGGACCTAGGCCAAGATTATGCAGCAGGGAACTAATAGACACTCTCAATCCTAAAACATTTACATATTTATGAGATAAATAATCTAAAATGAGAAAACAAACAAATTCATAGAACACATTATATTAAATTACAAAAGAAAAATTCTCAGGGAACAACAAAAATAATTGTTATAATACGGTTCACATAAACAAGGTCTGAATTCTGCTTTGGTGAGTGGAGGCTAGAGTCTCAAAAATTTGTGAGTGGCTACATATGGCACAATTAGTTTGTCTCTCTATCCAGAAAAAAAAAGAATGAAGAAAAGAGATATATTGAAAATTTAGTTTAAATGATTAGTAGACTAAGAGAACTTCAACTTTGACCACTCTGAGACCAGAATTGAATGGTTTCTGACTGCCACTGCTTGTAGCTGGCAGTTCAAAGAGATCACAATAAAGTGTCTTGGACAGAGTAGAAGGAAAATGTAGAAGAAATTCAAAATTATAACGATGGCCAAACTTGCTCAGCTAATAGGGACTTTCTAAGACTATGGCTAAAGCCTCCTTTTAGCCTGGAATAAAGCTCACCCTTGTAGCACTATTTTCAGTCAAACATTGTTATTATTGTCATGTGCAATGAAGTCAGAACAGACTCATAACTGCTGCATCAGTTTGTTGTGGTTTTTTTTTTCTTTTCAGAGTCTAGAAATTGTGAAAGAGATTGCCCATCTTTCTCCCATGGAGTGGTTGGTAACTTCAAATCTCAATCACTGACTTGATCATAAAAAGCTCTATCTAATCCTTGAAGAAGAACATAATGTTTGAAAGGGTGGGACAGCACAGGAAAGGAAGGTTCCGGATGAGATGGATGATGCCGTAACTGGAGCAATTGGGGGTTGGTGTGTTGGAGTCAGTGAGACTGGCTCAGGACAGGGCAGGACTCAGAGCTGTTGTACATAGGGTCACAATGAGTTGCAGGCGATTCAACAGCACATAACAACATACAACCAGAACTCCCAAGCCAAACATTAAATTGTCTTATAAGGTAGGTTGCTTGGAAAAGCAGACAGTCAGTGAAAAGAGGAAACTCCTCCATTAACACGGAGACTGCAAAGGTAGACTTGAACATAATGGAGATTGTAATGATTTCAAAGGATATGGCAAGGTTTTAATTTGTTATTTATTTATGAATCACAGCTGACTCAGTAGCATCTAGCAACAATAAGGTGGACAATAACCAGGCAAATACATCTTAGAACAATCATTCTTGCTCGATGTATAAAGTTTAAATCTCAGAAAGTGGTGCAACCACTATGGAAAGCACTCTAGTGCTTTCTCAAAAAGCTGCAAATAGAAATACCATTTGACCCAGCAATTACACTACTGGAAATATACCACAAAGAAACCATAACTGCCACCCAGGCAGATATATGCACACCCATGATTATTGCAGCTTTGTTCATGATAACAAGGAGTTGGAAACAACCCAAGTGTCCAACAACAAATGAATGGATAGAGAAGCTCTGGTGTATTCACACAATGGAATACTACTCTGCATTGAAAAACAAGGAACTCATGCAATGTTATTCAAAATGGGTGACCCTGAAGGACATTATGCTGAGTGAAATATCTCAGTCACAAAAGGACAAAACTGCATAGTGCCACTGTTGTAAAACAGGGCTGACATCAGGGTTGGGGGGAGACTGAGAAAGATGGGATAAATAATGTATGCTGCCCAGAAACAGATGAGGGAGAAAACTGTTTAAAAGGGATATGTGATTAGGTATTTTTGTCATGACAGGAGCCCAGAACAAAGGCTGCATAGTGGAGTGGGAGGTATTGTATACAATGAAAGAATTTTTCTTTTACTCTTCAAAGAGAAGAGTGAACTAGAGGGGGAGCAGTGGACAGGGAGAAAAGTGCAACAACGAATGAATGGAAATCCAAAGTCTCTGTGAATTTTCATTAGAATTAATAATAATTAAAAATCTCAGAAAGCAAGAAGGGGTAAGAGAATGGGATGATTGGAATTTAAAATCATGGGATAGAAGTGGGAAAATTATTGTAACAATATGGGGACTATAACTAACTGTAATAAAACAAAATACAAATGAACTAGTGAATAGAAAGCCAATTTGCTATGTATTAACTCAGTACTCAATCAAGTTTTCATAGATTACAAAAGAAATTGACTAGAATTCTAATTTCCAGGATAGTAAAGAATATTTTTCCACAAAATGTTTAAATTGCTTGATAACCTCTTTCTTCTGATCTGCATATCTATACTCCAACTTATTTGATTTTAATTCTAAAACATTTGGTAATTTGCTCTACATTTTGAAGGCACAACAGATACATGCTACCAAAAATGACTAATACTTGTTGTTGAACCCTTTCTCATGTGTCAGCCCCTGTAAAAGTGTTCCAACTATGTGTCACAATGTATTGAGAGCTTCAGAGTCTAAAAGCTAATATTTATTGGGTATTTACAAGGTGTCTGTGATTTTCATGTAATATGTATTCATTTCCTCTTCACAGCACTGCTGTGAAGTATTACTATTATTTCTTAGGCAAGTAACTTTTCCAACTGCCATCCACCTGTCAGTTTTTCATGTTGGGATGACCAACATTTCTTGTTACTATGATGCTGGAAATGATGCCACTGGTATTTCAAATAGCATCAGGTTCACCCACTGTTAAAGAGCTTTCAGACTAAAACAAGTGAGGAGACAAAGTCCTTGGGGTGGGCTTCAGGAAATTCACCACAGAACATCTGTTGGATCACAATAGAACATTGCCTACCTTGCTAGCTTCGGGGTACACTAGCAGGAAGGTTGAATTCCAGATGGGGACATCATGTGTGCTGAAGTAGAAAAATAATAAGAGAGAGGACAACATTTGGTGAGGTAACTTATTAAACTAGTCACAACAATTCCCTACAACATGCTGATGGTTTTGAGAATGATAAGGGACTGAGTATTGCTTCGTTTTTCTATGTATGAAATTCCCTAGAATTGGTTTCAGATCTATGGCAATTATCTTTATACCTGAGTGTTCCACGTTTATACAACTGTCATATATCTGGATTAAGATATGTTCTTAGTGTTCATAACTATCATACTAATGGATTTATGTCAGCAGAGCTTAAAATATACACTGGAATATATTGGAATGCACATATGGAAAATGCATATGAGTGAATACATTGTTTTATGGTAGGTTTATTTTCCCACTATAAATATGTTGTTGTTTGTTGTTGATTGTCTTTGCATTGAGTACGACTCAGATCGACCCTATAAACAAAAGACCAAATGCCTTTCCATAATTCCCATCATTTCTCGACGTTCATAGAGTTTCCTAAACCATGTGGTTTAGGAAGTGGATGCCACTCTTTCTTCCAAATCTGTTTTATACATATGTAGAAATATAAAACATACCTGTATACAGCATCCACAAATAACTTAATTTTTATTTGTATCATGGTCAAAAGATCATGAAACACAGTGCTATTGAATCATAGAAATATTTAACACATTATTGTAGAGGAATTTACTCCCCATTGCGGAACACTTGCTGTTTAAAATGGATTTCAGAAGAAAGCAATACAACTTTAAAAATAGATTCATTTTCAGTTGTGAATGAGGTTTGGGAGTCAAAATCAGCTAAATGTAACTCATAAGTCTACAAAGAAGGACACTGGGGCTCTTTACAAATCTCTCAATCTCTTTGATCTTAGGCTTCCCCTATTGAAAATGCTGTTAAACATCATCTTACTCAGAAACACAATTAACACCCTTGGTACCAACAATCCGGAACTCAGGAAATGTATTGCACTTGGAAAATATGCATTAGGGGCTTCTCCAAATTATTGAAGAATAATAACTATATTTGGACCAGGAAGCAATACTCAGAACAGTTAAGGAAACACTGTTGTTATGTGCCGTTGAGTCGCTTGCGACTGATAGCGACCCTATGTACAACAGCCCTAGACTCTGCTTTGTCCTGTGCCAATAGCACCATCTCTGACACTCCCATCCCAATTATCTCAGTCACTGAATCAATCC
>NW_006400001.1:2973193-3038010 GCF_000299155.1 Elephantulus edwardii
ATTATCAATGCATCTTGGTTGCATGTTCGATCAATCTCCGATTGTAAAAGTTGGTAAAAATCTTCTATCTCCTCTTCCTTGGCTCTGTTTGATGGTTTAAAATCAGCCAAGAAAGGGCTGTGCCAGGGATGCATCCTGTCTCCATACCTTTTCAATCTATATGCAGAACAGATCATTTGAGAAGCTGGGCTACATGAGGAGGAATGTGGCATCAGAATTGAAGGAATACTCATCAACAACCTCCATGATAGAGATGACACAATCTTGCTTACTAAAGCTGAGGAGGACCTGAAGTGCTTGCTGCACAAGGTCAAGAATTGTTTTCTTCAATATAGATTGAAGCTCAACATCAAGAAGACAAAGATTCTCACCACTGGGCCAATTGTCAGCACCATGTTAGATGGAGAAGAGATTGACGTTGTTAACAATTACAGCTTACTAGGCTCTATAATCAGCATTTTTGACATTAGCAGACAAGAAATCGTAAGATGAAGGGCACTGGGAAAATCTACTGTCAAGCACATGTCCAGAGTACTGAAAAACAATGATATCAGTCTAGAAACTGAGGTGCACCTGATCCAGATCCAGTCCATGGTCTTTGCAACTATTTGCTATGCATCAGAGTGCTGGACAATGTCTCAGGATAACAGAAGAATTAATGTCTTCAAGTTGTGATGCTGGAGAAGAGTATTGAACATACCATGAACTACCAAGAAAACAAATAGGACTGTCCTGGATAGGATGAAACCAAGTTTCTCCTTGGAAGCTAGGATTTATTTACTTATTTCTTACAATAGAGGCTAGGATTTTGAAGCTCGATCTCAAATGCTTTGAGAAAGTGGCCTTGGAGAAGGACATCAAGGCTCAGAAGGATGGAGGGACAGTGCAGGAGAGGAAGACCCCAGATGAGATGGATTGATATAGTAACTGGAGCAATGGGGGTAAGGTGTGTTAGAATCAGCAAGACTGGATCAGAACAAGGCAGGCTTCAGAGCAGCTGTACATAGGGTCACAATGAGGTACAAGTGATTCAACGGCACATAACAACAACAATAACAACAATTTTTTGAGGGGCAATGATTTGAGGAATAATGATCAAACAAACCCTTGTCTGACTCTTTCCAAACATTTGCTATACGTCTAAGAGCTGGGCAGTAAATATCCATAACAAAAAAATACATGCCTTTGAGCTGTGGTTTTAGAGAAGAGCATTGAACATCCCATGGATGGCCAAGAGAAACAAATATATCTTGGAAAGGGTGCAGCTGGAGTGCTTTTAGGAGGCAAAGATAATGAGGCTTCACCTCACTTACTTCAGACATGTTGCTAGGAGGGGGTATTCCTTGGTTAGGGACATGACTCTCAGAAAGGCAAAGGATCGGTGAAGGAGAGAAAGACCCTTGACCAGGTGGATTGACAAGGTGACTTTCACATGGGTTTTAGTGTAGCAGAAAGTGTCAAAATGGCACAGCATAGGACAGAGTTTAGCTCTGTTGTTCATCGGATTGCTATGGGTTCTACTCAACTTGACGGCATGTAACAACAACAACAATTGAAAAATGTGTATGTTGAGGCTGTCCTTTGAGGCTATTGTAGAAATACATGAAGAACACATTGAATTTATAGTTTGATATACCAATGTTCGATAAGAAAATGTACCTTGAGTGTCTGTTCTTTCCCCTTTTAGAAATCCAAACTTTTAAGGGCTGGACTGTGCTTAAAGAAATGACTAAAGATTCCTTGAATTCCTCAGGTGACTCACTCCTCTATTGCCTTCCATTTGGGCAGACATCATTTAGAACCATTTGCTTAACTTGTGCCTGGAAGGTATTGTTCTCATTTCTTTGGGGAACAAGTAATAGACTAGCCATTGATGAGAGTCGAGAAACCAAGATCAACAAGCACACTCACTGAAGTTCTAGTCACAGAATTAGAAAAATCCTGCATTGATATGGAGTGGAACTTCTTTGAGTCTTTTCACACCAGTAATTTTTAAGAAAATGATATTTTTTATGACAAATCTCATATTGGTAAAGTTTGTGATGTTCATCAAACTTGTTAGGTGTCATTGAGTCATTTCTCAAACTCTGTCAAGTCCTGCATCAACCTTATAATGACTGCTAGGTTTGAGACTACTGTTGCAACCAAAATGTGTCACTCTATCGTATTAATGCAAGAAGATGAGCTCAGTGAGCAATAATGTGGCATTAGAATTGGAGAAAAATCCATCAACAACCTGTGCTATGCAGATGACATCCTTACATCCTTGCTTGAACAAAGTACAGAAGACTTTGTATATATATATATATATATATATATATATATATCTTGACTGAAAAACATCAAAGAATACAGCCTTCAATACTATATCTCAAAATCAAAAAGACACAAATTCTTACCACTAGACCAACTGGCAACAAACATCATGATCGATGGATAAAAAGATTGAAGTTGTCAACAGTTTTCTTTTACTTAGATCCACAATCAGCACCCATAGAAGCAGCAGAAATGATTAAAAGACATTTTGCATTAGAAAAATCCTGCTATCAAGGAGCTCTTTATAGTGTTAAGAAGCAAAGTTAAAAATTTATAAAGACCAAGGCATGCCCGATGCAAGGCATGGCATTTTCAATTGCTTCCTACGCATCTGAAAGCTAGACAATGTATAAGGAAGATCAAAGAAGACTGAGTCTTTGAACTGTGATGTTGGCAAATAGTATAGAGTATCTCATGGAATGCAGAAAGAACAAGGGCATCTGCATTGTCGGAAGTACAACCTGGATGTTTTTGAGAGGCAGGATGGTGAAACTTGTCCAATACACTTTGGGTATGTTATCAGGAAGGAGTAGGCTTTGCAAAGAGGAATCACACTGGGAAAGGTAAAGGGTCCTCAACCCAGGGGAATAACCTCACTGAGCTGAACTGATTCGTGACTATAACAAAGGGCTCGAGCATGTAGCAGAAATTGTGAGGATGTGACTGCATGAGGGAAAGTTTGTGTTTGCTGTTCATAGAGTCACTAGGAGTCATAGCTCCTTGGAACCTAACTGCATCAACAAAGGCTTCTCATGTTCTTCTCTTTCTGCTGCCCCTCTCCTTCTCCAAGTACTATGTTCGTTTTCTCATGACTCTTTTAAAGGTTGCAGTAATATTGTGGGAATTCTCCCTCCTCGAATGGAAATCCCTGATAAGTCTGGAACCCGTATTTTTCCAGTTCTGCAAGAACTCTTGCTCTGAAATTAAAAACCAGATGCTCCTTGCAGCTGGTTTAACCTATTAGTTCTTTAATCTATTCTGGAAGAGAACTCGGCTTTCATAATAGCAATGTGCTCAGTCTGGCTAAATGTGCAAGATGCTGGCCTGACAGCATAAAACTGCAGAGGAGACACCAGATACCGAGTCTCGTTCTTTCCTTCGGTGAACCATCACCTTGTCCTTGTCACTGTTCCAAGCTTCTATCACCTGCATTCCTACCCCATGCTTTTATTATCAGCCTTTGTTGTCGAATGGAGTTGTACTTCCACCTACTCAGTTTTAGTCAATCTTTCATTTTCTTTAGATAGTGCAAGGTTTTCTTTATGTTTTTCTAAAGCAACATTTGCTTTTACCTGACTCACCCTTTTAATATTTGGGAAAAGGAATTTTTTTCTGAGACAGTATAAATTAATGGGACTTAATTATTCCAATTCAGTCAGAACTTGGGGAAATATACGAGGGCTACAACCCTTGTCAGGATAAAATGCATGCTGTTTAAAGAGAATATATTTGGACAATTGCAACTACATACAGTTGTCCTAACCCCAATACTACTAAACAATAATGACAAATGGTGATATTTCCAAGAAACAAAGATATGAAAGTTTCTCAGATGTGAGAAAGTGAGCTTGACTAGGTTCGGTTTTTTGGGTTTTTTTCACAAGGTTTTCAGATAAGTACACCACACACACACACACACACACACACACACACACTCTCTCTCTCTCTCATACAATAGTTTGTATATATTTACATATTAGTGGTTTTGTTAGTAGATATTGTATCATTATGTTGTGTATGTAAAATGTTGCATCTAACTTACTTTTGAACTTTAAAAAAATGTCTGATCCATTTAAAACATTCATTCCTAGTAACCTTTAATCTCAACTCATTAGTCTGATTTCTTTACCTCTGTTCCTTGATGCCCAGGTTAAGAAAACAAATGTTCACCATCAGCCATAGGCATTGTAGAAGCAAACACCAACTAAAACATGACCAAAAGTCAGTTGAAGGAGAAACAGCACAGATTGGAATTCCTTGTGGCCCCCTCCTGGTTCCTTTTAGGCCCCAGGCAAGTGAGCATGTGCTAATTTGCATGGTTGACTAGATGGCATGCTTAGACCCCAAATTTGCATCTCTGCTTGGGTTCAAAAGTTGGTCCCTGGGCCATTTTCCTTTAGTTCCTCTGTTATTTCCTACTCTAAGTTAAACCCTTTGGGAGTGGTACTCACCAGGGTACATCTTAGTGCAGAGAAGCTGTAATTGGCTTGGTCCCATTCTTCCTCTAATATGACGCACAGACAGCTGGTACTGATGTAATGACATGAGGTAGGGGAGATGGAGGGATGGGGAAGAGAAGGAGATAATTTCCAATGTCAACCAAAGAAAAGACATTGAGATGCTTACCATACACTTCCCCCTTTCCAAATGAAAAAAAAAAAAAAAAAGAAACTCACTTTAAACAAGTAAGTTTGCCATTTTCCATCTTCCTTCTGCCTCTCCAGGCCTGAATGAGTGAGTTTCTAAAGAAATCTCAATAGCTTTATGTGAGATATTAAATTTCTTCATGCCTCAATTTCCCTGCATATGAAATGAGAATCTGGTACAATATAATGCACTGGACTGCTAGGGTCATAACAATGCTATTTCCAGATGTTCTAAGCTCTTTCCTATGGAACTGAGAATGTTTCTGGAATAGCAAGCACTAAAGCTGCTTGGGAAAGAATATTGGGACCATTATGCAATGATTGTTTGGTGACGTGATGACATATGTGTCTCCTCTTACCAGTAGCCATTGAATAATTCTGATTCGTGGTGATCATATGCCTTATAGAATAGAGTGGTATCTTAGGTTTTTCTAGGTTATAATGTTTATGGAAATTATTTCCTGGATTTTAATTCTACAAATCTCTTAGCTGGTTGTAAAATAACCTAGGGCTAGCAGCTAAACCATTGATCCTCTTCTTATTGTTTTTATTATAGACCATTTGAGTTAGAATCAACTTATAGCTGACTCTCCAGTGAGTTTTAAGAGGCTGTAAATCATATAGAAGGACCTTTCTCATCTTTCTGCTGAGAAGCAGCTGGTAGATTAGAACCACGTGCCTTTGGGTTGGCAGGACAACTTCTTACCCGCAAAGTTACTAGAGATCCCTTTGTTTCTTCTTTGTCTCCTCTAATATAGTTCAGCCCTACTTTATGAGAAGTTAAATTCTAGAAAATTGAAACAACTTGCTTAGTTTGATTGTCAAAACAAAAATGGATCACAGTCTCCATTTAAAGACGGATTAAGAATTTTACTCTGATGTTATTTCAGCCTTTTCTGTGTGAATATTCAGTTGTGTAAAGTGTGTAAAATGTGGTATCAGGATTGGAGAAAGACTCATCAACAACCTATATTATGCAGCTGACACGACCATGTTTGCTGAAACTGAGGAGGACCTGAAGAGCTTGCTGCAGAAAACCAAAAACTCTAGACTTCAAAATGGATCGAAGTCCAATATCGAGAAGACAAAGATTCTCACCACTGGGCCCATTGGCAGAACCATGATGGATGTAGAAAAGATTGAGGTTGTTAACAGTTACAGCTTGCTTGGATCCACAATCAGCACTCTTGGTACTGGCAGTCAGGAAATCAAAAGATGAATTGCATTAGGTAAATCTGCTGTCAGCACCTCTCCAGAGGTGCCTCTGATCCAGGCCATGGTCTTCACAATTACTTGCTATGCATCAGAAAGTTGGACAATGACTAAGGATGACAGAAGAAGAATTGATGCTTTTGCATTGTGCTGCTAGAGAAGAGTCTTGAACAGATCATGGACTGCCAGTTAAACAAATAGGTCTGCCTTGGAGAGGGTGAAACCAAATTTCTCCTTGGACGTTAGGATTCTGAAGCTCCATCTTACATACTTTGGGCATGTGGCCAGGAGGAACTGATCCTTGGAGAAGGACGTCATGCTCAGAAGGGGGGAGGGACAGTGCAGGAGAGGAAGACCCCAGATGAGATGGATTGACACAGTAACTAGGGCAAAGGGGGTAGATCTGTTGGAATTAATTAGACTGGCTTAGGAAGGACAGGATTCAGGGAAGCTATATAGGATCTCTGTGAGTCACAGGCAGCTCGATGGCACTTAACAACACAACAACATAGAGCTTTGGTGGCTATGCTCATTTAGTTACAGAAGTCAGAAACTTAAGTCTAATAAGCTATTACAGGGAAATGACATTTGTCCATCTATGGAATCATGAAAGAGTTAAATTATCAGAGAAGTCACCCTTCTGGAACACCTGAAGGCAGATGTTATGATGCTGTAAACTTTACTTCAAATCTCACCATTCTAACAGTAAATACAGCCTAGTGATAATGAGGGCAGGAATCTGACCTCCATCAACTTCACAAGGAGGAAGAATCTTAATCATCTGTATCAACAGCATAAAGAGAATTTATTTTAAACACCAATGTTCTTAGCAGCGTTATTCACCATCACAAGCACATATAAACAGCCAAAATGTCCAGCCACAAACGAATGAATTGAGAAATTATGGTACACTTACACAATGGAATACTATGCAGCACTCAGGAGCAATGATTTTGTAAATTATTACCTAACTTGAGAGGGACTGGAGAGCATTATGCTGAGTGAACTAACTCGGTCCGCAAGGATAAATATTGTATAAAACCATTACTGTAGAATGAATGTAAGGATCCAGGAGGGGTGAGATGGTGGAAGTAGAGGGATGAGGATGTGCAGGTGGAGGGGGAATGAATCATGGGATTGTACAATTTGGTGGGAGCAGGGTGAGAGACAATGAAATAATTTGTTCTTAAAAACAATATATTCTAACTTTGTAAACTAGTAGAATGTTTTAAAAAAAGGGAAAAAAAGATCATTTTCCTGTGCCCCTTCACCATGAATCACACTTCCTTAAAATTCCAAAATGAATTCTTCTATGTGTCATATTTGCCTCTCAGGAGCCCCTTGGTTTTACTTCCTCTAAGAAAGACTCTTTTTTTTCGGTTTTGCTTTTGGCAGTCCATAAGATACTCAGTACTCTTCTCCAACACTACTAGTCAAAGGTATCAGTTATTCTGGCATCCTTATTTAGTGTCCAAATTTCAGATGCATTGGTAAACAATTGAAAATATAAGGACTTGGATCGGACACATCTTAGTCATTAAATTGATTAAGCTCATTAGCACTTTAGAGAGGTCGTTGGTAGCAGATTTTCCCAATGCAACCCAATTTTGATTTCTTGACTATTATTACCATGGATATTGATTGTAAATCCCAATAAAATGAAGTGATTGACAACATCATTATCTCCCCTATCTTGTGGCCTAATAAATAAGGTGTTGCCCAGCCAACCCAAAGATTGGAATCCATCAGCTCTTCTGCTTGGGGGAGGCGGGGAATGGGCAATTTCCTCTCTGATTTACAGCCTCTGAAAATCCACTGTAGGGCCGGCTGAGCCAGTTCTGACTCAGTGACAGTGAGTGATCATGATGTTGCCAATTGGTCCAGTTGTGAGGATTTTTGTATCTTTTGAGACAAAATCTCTATTGAAGGCTGTTGTATTTTGATTTTGGGTTTGGGGTTTTTTTCCCCCCAAGTAAATGCTTCAAGTCTTCTTCACATTCTTAAGCAAATTGTGTCATCTGCATAACACCAGTTGTTGATGAATCTTTCCCCAATCAAAATGCAATACTTCCCTGAATCCTAGCCCTAGAAGATTTCAAAAGGCAGCTCAAGAAGACAATGCAGAGTATTTTAATGGAATATATGCTGTTGTTGTTGTTGATTGCTTTTGAGTGGAGCATAATTAGTAGTGACCCTATGAACAAAAGGCCTGATGCCCCTCTAAAACTATCGACATTTATCAAAGTTCATAGAGTTTCTGGACGCATGTTATTTAGGAAGTGGATGCCATTCCTGCTTCCAAAATATAATATAGAGAGAGCTGGAATTGGAGAAGAAAAAGGGAATAACTAGCTCTGCATTTCTCAAGCTGAAAGAACTGAATAACAAATTTAAGCCTTGAGTCTCAATATAGTAAAATGCTATGGGCAATATATTACATGACCCAGAAAACATCTAAAGAAGATAGAAGGAATACACAAAGTCGCTGTACCAAAAAGAACTTGTGCCGAAAAATTTCAGGAAGTACAATATGAGTAGGAGCCAATGATAAGGAAGGAGGAAGTCAGAACTCGGTTGAAGACATTGACAAAAAATAAGGTCCCAGATATTGATGAGATACCAATTGATTTACATCAACTAACAGATGCATCCCTGGATATGCTCACCAGTCTATGCCAGGAAATTTGGAGGACAGCTGTCTGGCCAATGGATGGGAAAATGTCCATATTTGTGTCTATTCTTAAGTAATGTGATTTTAAAAAAGATGATCCCACAGAATGTGGAAACTATTGAACAACATCATTAACTTCACATGTAAGCAAAGTACTGTTGAAGATCATTAGGAAATGTCTAGAAAAGTACATAGGTAGAGAACTGCCAGAAGTTCAAGCAGGATTTAGGAGAGATAATGGTGCCAGGGATATCATTGCTAATGTCAGGTGGAGCCTGGATGAAAGTAAAGAATACCAGAAGAATGTCTATCTATGCTTTATTTGCTATGCAAAGGATTTGACTATGTGGGTCATAATAAGTTAGAGCTAACATTGAGAAGAAAGGAAATACTAGAGGATTTTTATTGTGCTCATTGGACATCTATCTATACCTAGACCAAGAGACTGTTATGAAAATAGAGCAAGGAAACACTATATGGTTTAAAATTAATAAAAGAGTGTGTCAGCATTGGATTCTCTCTCCATACCTATTCAGTCTGTATGCTGAGCAAATTATTTAAGAAACTGGACTCTGTGATGAAGAATGTGACATCAAGATCAGAGGAAGACTCATCAATAACCTGCATTATGCAAATGACTCAAACTTGCTTGCTGAAAGGGATGACTTGAAACACTTGTTGCAGGAAATCAAATAATACAGCCTTCAATATGGATTGTATCTCAGTGTCAAGAAAGCAAAAATTCCTACTGCTGGACCCATAGGCAACATCATAATAGATGGAGATAGGATTGAAATTGTCAACAACTTCACCTTACTTGGATCCACAATAAACACTCTTGGTACTAGCAATCAGGAAACAAGAGATGCATTACACTAGAAAGTCTGCAGTTTGGGACATTTACAGATTATTGGAGGGGGGTAATGATGTCAGTTTGAGGACTAAGGTGCTTTTGATTCAAGCCATGGTCTTTCTAATCACTTTCAAGACATCTGCAAGCTGGACAATGAATAAAGATGATGGAAGAAGAACTAAAACCTTTGAGCTGTGGTGTTAGAGAAGAGCTCTGGCCATTCCATGGACTGCAAGAAGAACAAATATGTCTTGGAGAAGTGTAGCCAGAGTGTTCTTTGGAGGCAAAAATGATAAAGTGTTGCCTCACATAATTTGGGCATGTTGCTAGGTGGGGCTGTTTTTGGGAAGGGCCATGATGCTGGGAAGAGTGGAGGACTGGCAAATGAGAGAAAGACCTTCAGTCAGGTAGATTGACACAGTGACTGCTGCAACAGGCTCTAATGTGTCAGAAGTGTGAGGATGGCACAGGATTGGGCAGGGTTAAGATCTGTTGTTCACAGGGTCGATATGGGTCATACTAGAATTGAGGGCATCTAACAATAACAATGCTACATTCTTCTTCATAAGTCCAACTCTCAAATCCTTTTCTCAGCATACAGGTGAAATAGGTATGGAGAAAAGATTCAGCCTTGATGCTCACTTTTACTGATTATAAGCCTGTCAGTCAATATTCTCTTGTGCTATTTGAACAAGTTGTTTTTGGTGTATGTATGGATTTCCCAAAAGCACAATTCCCATTCTTCTCAGTGTTATCAATGATGTGTTATGATTCAGTCAAATACCTCAGCATGGTCAATACAAAGTAAGTGAGTATCTTTCTGGTATTCTCTGCCTTCAGTTATGTTCCCTCTGACATCAACAAAAAGATCAGTCATATCAAAGTCTCTTCTGAATCTAACTTGAATTTCTGGACGTTTCCTGCCAATATATTGTTCCAGCCATTTAAAAATAATCCTCAGCAATATTTTACTTTCATGAGATATTAATGATCTTATTCTATGATTTTCCTATTCTTTTTTATATCCTTTTATTTGGAATGGGAACAAATGTGGGTTTACTTTTTCTTTATTTTATTTTAATTATTATTTTTTTCTGTGTACCATCAAATCAGATCTGACTGGTACAGGAGGAGATTGTCTCTCCTTCTCCAGCAAATCGTCTGGTGGATTTGAACCACACACCTCTGAGATTGCGGTGAAGATTCTTGCCACTAGGCCATCAGAGCTCCCTCAAATATGGATTTCTTTCCATCAGTTGGCCATTTAACAGTCGTTCAGATTTCATGGCATAGACTAGTGAGGACACCCAGACATTGTTCTAATGTCAATCTGAGTTGTACTTAACTTGACAGCACTGAACAACGATACCAATTCTGAGGGCTTTATTTTTTGCCATGCCTTCAGTCATGCTTGAACTTCTTACTTCATTACCATTGGTTCTTCATCAGATATTTTGTTTGAAATTTTCCATATTGATCAATTCTTTGGATGTTGTTGTTGTTATGTGCCATCAAGTCACTTGTGACTCATAGTAACCCTATGTACAACAGCCTTAAACCCTGCTCTGTCCTCTGCCAATCGCACCTTCTCTGATACACACATCCCGATTACCCCAGTCACTGAATCAATCCACCTCATAGAGGGTCTTTCCCTCCTGTGCTGTCCCTCCCCTCTCCCAAGCATGAAGTCCCTCTCCAAGGACTGGTCCCTCCTTACAACATGTCCGAAATATGTTAGATGGAGCCTCTGAATCCTTGCCTCCAGGGAGCTGCCTGGTTTAACTCTCTCCAGGATGAATCTGTTTTCCTAGCAGCCCATGGTACCCTCAATACTCTTCTCCAGCACCGCAGCTCAAAGACATCAGTTCTCCTTCTATCCTCCTTGGTCACTGTCCAACTCTCTGATGCATAACAAGTGATTTCAAAGACCATGGCCTGTATCAGATGCACCTTAGTCTCCAGAGAGACACCATTGCTCTTCAGTACTTTGGAGAGGTCCCTAACAGCAGACTTTCCCATGGCAATACAACTTTTAATTTCCTGGATACTGGTGCTGATAAAATGTATATTTTTTATATCTCCTTTTTTCTAAAAAAAGTCTTGGTTTTCTTACAAAGTTCATATACATTGTGTTTCACACTATCCTTATGGTTTCATACAATCATTCCAATTCATTATATTTTATAAAATTAATAAATATTGAACTAAGCCCACCATTTCCTTGTCTTTCCAGATTCCTGCCAGGTTTTTTCCCATTTCCTTTACCCACCTCTGCCTCCATCCAACAAAATGTGAGACCCTGTGATTTCTCCCCTGCCCATCCTCACTCCTCTACTCACATCCTGCCTACCTTGGATCCTCATACATGTTTTACTAGTTCTTTTTATATTTCTACAATAATGGTTTCATACAGTATTTATTCTTATGGGACTGAGTTAGTTCAATCACCATAATACTATCTAGTCCTTCCGAAGTTATGTAGTAATTTTCTGTATCATTGCTCCTGAGTGTTGCGTAGTATTCCATTGTGTGAATGCACCACCATTTTCCAGAAGAATTACATCTCCTTTTAATGATTCCTGTGTAGGTCAATATTTTGTCTATAAAATACTTCAGTTTTATAACTTGTGGCTTGAATTTGTTTTTTTGGTTTGTATTTTTTTTTTCCCTTTTAGCCTGAGAAATGAAATACTGAGTATTGTCTTTCTTTTTGTTTACTCCAGATCTTCATACATTTCCTTAAAATACTTTGTTTTATCTTCTAGAGCTGCATTTAAAATCTATCCATCTTTCTTGCTTCAGCGTTTATTCTCTTGTTTTGCCTTCCATACACTCAAGTGCATTTTTCAGAGTTTTTTCTGAAGTTGTTGTTGTTGTCAAACTGAACATGACTTATAGCGACCCTATGAACGAAATACCTGAAGTTTTTCTATAACTATTGCCATTTCTCAAAGTTCATGGAGTTTTCAGAGACACATTGTTTAGGAAGTGGATGCCACCCCTGCTTCCAAAAAGAAATGGTATATCATGTTCTGAATACATAATACTAGAAAAATACACAGGAAAGCATGTGAAAGCCAAGTCCTGTGAGAAAACTTCAACCTTGCCATCTCTACAGTCTGTTCTACACTATTTTACAAATCCTGCTTTCACTCACATGCACACAGACACACACAATGTCTGAGTCAGGTCAGGGATCTTCTGGGATTGTTGGAGACACTTCTGAGTTCAGAATCCTGGTGAATTCCCACTTGGTGATGGAATGTGGATGACTGACGGAAACACTTTCCACAAGCAGAGCACCTGTAGGGCTTGTCTCTTTTGTGGATCCGTTCTTGAGACATCCAGTTGGTTTTATGGCTGAAGGCTTTTCCACCGAAGCTGCATTTGAAGGGCATGTAACTCCTGTGCGTCAGCAGATGTGCTATCAGGTCTGATTTCTGGAAGATGCTTTTGGGGCACACAGCACAAACATAAAACCTCTCATTCTTGTGTCGTCTTTTGTGGTATTTTATCCATTGTAATTTACTTTTTACTTTCTTCATGGACAATGATCTTAATGTCATCCCACAACTCATCTGATCTTATCATTAGTGTTCAATGCATCAAATCTGTACTTGAGGTGATTTTAAAATTAAGTTAGGATAGACTCAAGGATGCATTTTACCTCTGATTTGAACTTGTTCAGGACTAATTGATCATCTATTTCATAGTCAGACCCTGGCTTTGTTTTGACTTCTGCTTTGATACTGTGTTTCTTCCTTTTTTCTTTCCATAGGTGTAGTCAATCTTACTCCTACGTAGGCCATCAAGTGACGTTCTTTGTGTATAAATGTCATTTTAAAAGGTATTTTCAAAGCTTAATTGCTTGTATGAAATTCTATTATTAAATCTTTAGTTTCATTTTATCAATAAGTTCATATTTTTAAATTACTAGCAGGAGTAACTTTGATAAAAGTTGATAGTTATAGAAGGGCTTCAGGCCTTTTGTTCACAGGGTCATTATGAGTCGTGCTCAACTCGAAGAAAATCAACAACAACAACAGAAATTTTTTGTGTCTAACTTTTGCATTCTGATCACTGATTATCATTGGCATGTCTTGATTATATGTTTGATTAATTTTGGACTGAAAAAACAAGTGAAGTTAACAATTTCGTACCCTTTGACTTCAGTGGCTATATTTAAATAATAATTATGATAACAGGTCTTCATGGTTTGTGTATGGATAGTATTACTCACAGTACTGGACCTCAGGATAGGTCTTAAAATGTTGCCTTTGTTTTGGGTTTTTTGGGTTTTTTTTTTTGGTGTTTTTATTTGTTTGTTTGTTTTTGTGGAGTTTTTTTACTATTAAAGGGATATTGGTGTTGTGTAACATTGAGTTGTAATAGTTGACCTTCTGGTGGGTTTTCAGAGGTACTTTAATCGCCCGGAAGGAGATTGCCCATCCTTCTCCCGCAGAGCAGCTGGTGAACTTGAACCACATACCTTCTGGATTGCAGCATAGCTTTTCCCACTAGGCCACCAGAGCTCCCTGGAAGGGAGACTACTGTATTACTATTTCTCTTCAATTTGTCATTCCCAGCATAACAGCTAATATGATTATCTTATTCAAAATGGTTACTACTGGCCCATTTTAGCTCACTAGAGGTTAGGATATGTGTTTTATGTTTTCCACTTCGATTTTTACAACTTCCAATTTCCCTGGACTTATGCTTTGTACATACCATGTTCCAATTATTAAGGAATGTTTGGAGTTGTTTTCTCTCATTGTTTTAGTGTATCCCAACCTGAGGGCCTTGTCTATTAGTATTGTTGTATCCACACTATTTCTTGGTTATTAATAGACTTTGAGAGCCCTGTTAGTTCAAAACTGGGTTGCCTGTTCTGCTCCTTAGTCTATCTCAGTGTAGGAGCTCCACTGAAGCATGTCCGCTATAGGTAAACTTGCTAGTATTTAAAGTATTGGCAGCTCAGCTTCCAGCATCACATCAATACACACACCACTCCACACAGTAAATGTACAGGCTAATACTGTACCTATAAAAGCAAACTGAAAACAAGGCTACCTATACATACACAAAGTATAAAACAAGTAGTAAAAAGTATAGTCAAGTCACTTCAGTAGAGCAAACTGACAGACAAGTGCTGTACCCGTAAGAGCAGATTATTAAACAAGCAAACACACAAATACAGATGTAACAAAAATGACAACATAGAAAATAGAAAACAAGTTGTCTGACCTGAGTTAGTTTTAATTGGTGGCCTACCAGGTAAGGAGTTGGTGCTCCAATCAAAAGTTAAGTGGTTCATATACACCAGTTTCTCTGCAGGAGAATGCTGGGCAATGTCTTCCTTTATGATTTGTTGTTGTTGTTATGTGTTGTCGAGTAGCCTGTGACTCATAGCGACCCTATAAACAATAGCCCTATACACTGCTCTATCCTGTGCCAATATTATTGTCTCTGACACACCTACCCTCATTATTCCAGTCACTGAGTAGATTCATCTCATCGAGGACCTTCTTCTTTTACACTGTCCCTCCACTATCCTAAGCGTGATGTCCCTCTCCAAGGACTGGTTCCACCTTGTAACATGTCCAAAATATGTCAGACGAAGCTTCAGAATCCTTACCTTCAAGGAGCAGCCTGGCCTTACTTTCTTTAGGATGAACTTGTTTGTTCTCTTAGAAGTCCATGGTATATTCAATATTCTTCTCCAACACCACAGCTCAAAGGCATCAATTCTCCTTCTATAATCACTAGTCATTGTCCAGCTTTCCCATACATAACAAGTAATTGCAAAGACCATGGCCTGGATCAGGCACACCTTTGTTTCCAGACTGACATCACTGCTCTTCAGTGCTTTGGAGAGAGGTCTCTAACAGCAGACTTTCCCAATGTAATCTGTCTTTTGATTTTCTGGCTGCTGGGACCAAGAGTGTTTATTGTAGAGCCAAGCAAATTAAAGTTGTAAACAGTCTCAATCTCCTCCTCATCTATCATAATACTGCCAATTGGCCCTGTGGTGAGAATCTTTGTTTTCTTGATGCTGAACTTTAATCCAAACTGAAGGCTGTAATCCTTGAATTTCTGCAGCAGGCACTTCAGGTACTCCTTAGTTTCAGCAAGCAGTGTTGTGTCATCTGCATAAAGCAGATTGTTGATGAGTTTACCTCCAATTCTGGTGCCACATTTCTTCTCATAGAGCCCAGACTCCCAAATAATCTGTTCTGCATATAGATTGAAAAGGTATGGAGTTAGTACACAACGCTGGCATACACCCTTCCCAATTTTGAAGCATGCAGTGTTACTTTGCTGTTTTGATGATTGCCTTCTGGTTGAAGCGTAGGCTACTCAAAAGCCCAATCAAGTGTTCTGGGATTCCATGCTTCTCAGAGTCAGCCACAGTTTGTGGTGATCCACACAGTCAAATGCTTTTGCTTATTCAATGAAACTCAGTTAGACATTCCTCTGGTACTCTACGCTGTCAGCTAAGATGCATCTGACATTAGCTATAATAGTAAGCTATGGGTCAATTCTGAATCTATGATACAAAACAACAACAGCATCTCTTTTGATTTACCACCTCTAAAAATGTGAATTGGGAGAAGAAGAGGGAGAGGGAGGAAAATATGTATCACTGAATAAATTAAAAGCTATCTTTTCGGTAAACTAAAATCACGATTAAAAAATAATTTCAAAAAATTAACCCTTCCTCCCCTACCCCAAGAGTAAACTATGAATTGGTCCAGACTCAACAGCAATCATTTTGAGTTTTTTAACTTAGTTTCATAATTCATTGCAACGATCACGCTGAATTTACAAACAATACTCAGATTTATCAGGATTGTTAGTTTGGGCATGTTGCTAAAAAAGGCTATTCCTTGGAGAGGAGTAAAGTGTTTGGAAAGGCTTGACAAAGAGAAAAAGACTCTCAACTAGGTGGATTGACATAGTGAGTCCCACAATGGGCTCTAACGTATCAAGAAGTGTGAGGATAGCACAAAATAGGGCAGGGTTCGTATCTGTTGTTCATAGGGTCACTATGGGTCATAGTCAACTCAACAGCACCTAACAACAAGAACAAGTTACAAAAGAACTGTGGTGGTAGTTATTTGAGAATTGTGAATAGAGAAGCACGATTGCCATCTGCTTCCTAAACAACGTGCCTCTGGAAACTCTATGAACTTTGATAAATGTCGATAGTTGTAGATGGGCTTCAAGCCTTTTGTTCATAGGGTCGCTATGAGTCATGCTTGACTCAAAAGTGATCAACCAAGGGCCATGCCTCTCTGGTGCTATGAACCCACACGTCACTCCTCAGGATAATGATATCTCCTCAGAAACTGCTGATGGGCCAGCTATGAGTTGATTCCAACCCAATAGCAGTAACAGAGAGAAAGAAAAGGAGCAGGTTATGATTTAGGTTAGAAATACTCCACACAGTTCTTCAGTAAGGACAGTTACTTGTCTGACCCTCTGTCTCACAGCCTTGACCTCTGCGTTGGTCAGCCAAGTGTTACAAAGCTCCTTTGGCTCTGCCACTTATGTGCCACCTTCACTCTGTCAGTCAGCCTATGACACTATCCCCATGGGTCCCACTGTCTTGGACTCGCTTTTTATCTTCAGCACCACAGCTCAGCCTCTCTCATTTGTGCAGAAATCTCAGCTCTAAACAATGTGCTGCCTGACATGGTTCTTTGTTCTTGAAGGTAGTAAGATCCTTCGTATCCTATTTTATTTTTAAATTCTGCTCAATTTAAGTAAGTTGCCGTTGTTTGGTGCCATTAAGTTGAGTATAACTCACAGCAACCCAGTGAACAACAGAACCCTGTCCATCCCATGTCATCCTCACGATCTCTGACACACTCAAGCCCATTGTTGCAGTCACTGCATCAGCCAGCCTAGTTTAAGGTCTTCCTCTTTTGTGCTGCCCCTCCACTTTCCCTAACATGCTGGCCCTTTCCAAGGAATAACCTCTCCTGGAAATATCTGCAGGTGACTCTGGTGGCCTTGTGGCAAGAAGCTGCGCTTCAATCCCAGAGGCATGTGATACAAAGCCACCAACTGCTTTGTGGAAGAAGAATGGGAAGGATCCTCTCTTGCAATTAACTACCTATGAAAACCTGCCAGATGGTAAGCTATGAATAGATTCCAATTTGACCGTACACAACAAAAACAATAATAGGATATATGTAACCAATGCATGTGAGGTGAAGTTTAATCATCTTTGCCTCCAAGGAGCATGCTAATTGCACCTTCTCCAAGTCATATATATCTATTTGTTCTCTTGGCAATACATGGGATCTTCAGCAGTTTTCTCCAATAGCACAATTCAAAGGCATGCATTCTTCTTCTGTCATTATTAATCATTGTCCAGCTCTCAGATGCACAGCAAGTGACTGAAAAGACTATGGCCTGAACTAGGCTCAACTTAATCAAACTGACATCATTATTCCTTAATAATTTTGAAAGGTCCCTGACTACAGAATTTCCCAGTACAATATGTATCCTCATTTCCTGACTGCTGGTGCCCCTAGACAAGAATATTGATTGTGGATCTAAGTAAGATGAAGTTGTTGACAGTCTCAATCCTTTCTCTGTCCGTTTGGTCAGAGATCATGATGTTGCCTTTTGGTCCAGTGGCGAGGGTTTTTGTTTCCTTGATGTTGAAATGCAATGTCAAGAAGGATTGTCCATCTGTTTCCCTCAAAGGTGCTGATTGATTTGAACCTCCAGATAGGTGCAGTGTCTACATTAAGAGCGCAACTCCCTATAAGCTAAGCCACCAGAATTCCCAATAGTTGGGTTGTTGTTGTTAAATGTCATTGTGTTGAATATGATTCATAGTGACCCTGTGAAAAACAGATCTGAACCCTCTCCTGTCCTCTGCCACTTTTTTCATGTCTGCTTCACTTGATCTCATTGCTGAAAAGCATCTCTTTGAGGGTCTCTCCTCTTTCACTGACCCTCCACCTTTCGAAGCATATGTCCTTTTCCAAGGAATAGCCTCTCTTAACAACATGGCCCAAGTATGTGAGAGGAAGCTTCACCATTAGTTGTTTGCTAATTACTAAAAACGTAAATATACTATATGGCACCTTTCAAGTGGGACAATGAAGATAAAATATGCATAGAGAAGCACAATTGCCATCTGCTTCCTAAACAACGTGCCTCTGGACACTCTATGAACTTTGATAAATGTCGATAGTTGTAGATGGGCTTCAAACCTTTTGTTCATAGGGTCGCTATGAGTCATGCTTGACTCAAAAGCAATCAACAATAACCACAGCATAAGTTTGGAGACCAATTTAATTGTAGGATGACAAAACTAAGTATAATGGGATGACAAAACTAAGCAATCTCCATGCTAATGTCATATATCTCTTAGTTGAGTGGTCCTTCTTTAAAGGTGACTTATAGTATTTTTACATTATTACCAATTAGTTGTTGTTGTTGTGTTACATGCCATCGAGTCACTTGCGACTCATAGCTATCCTATGTACAACAGCCCTAACCTCTGCTCTATCCTGTGCCAACCTTATTGTCTCTGACACACCTACCCCTACAAACCCGTCACTGAATAAATCCATCTCACCTTATGCTGTCCCTCCACCTTCCCAAGCATGACTTTTCTCTCCAAGGACTTGTCCCTCCTTGCAACAGGCCCAACTATGTCAGATGAAGCTTCACATTCCTTTCTTCTGAGGAGCAGCCTGGTTTTACCCTCTCTAGGATGAACTTGTTTGTTCTCCTAGCAGTCTGTATGCTCTACTATGCCTGAGATGAAAAGGTGAGGAAAAATGAGGTTGCTTTCATAGTTAAAAAAAAGTAACATTCAAATATAATGCTGTGACAGGATAATATCCATATGCACACAAAGAAGTCCAGTGAATGCCACTATCATTCACGCAGCAATTTTCTTGCAAACCATTAATGGCGAAACTTTGTCTCACATTATGTTGGGTATGTTGCCAGTAGGATCCAGTCCCTGGAACAGGCTGTCATGTTTGTAAAGGTAGAGGGTCAAAGAAAGAGAAGACCCTGGTGATAACGGACTAAGAGAGTGACTACAACACTAGGTTGGAATACAGCAGGGGTTGTGAGGACAGTACAGGATCACGTGGCCTTTTCATCTGCTGTGGATAGGATTTCCCTGAGTAGAAGTTTACTCCGAGGTAGCAAACAGCCCAACTATGTGGTGAGATTAACAGAGGCAATAGCTAGAAAAGTTGTCTTGAATAATTCACTACAGCACACCCACCAGCCACATTACTTTATGTATTTGCTTTTACTTTTTTCCCCTTTCAGCCACTAGAGGGAGACTGTATCATTCTCTCTGTACTCTGCAATTTCAAGTCTCTCTCTGGAACTTGGAAGGATTGGCTCAGGCTAGTGTGAAGTCAAGTATAAACATGGCAGCTCTCATCAAGCGTCTTTGGGTGGGGTAGGATAGGAACTGATGCCAGAAAGAGTGGTAAGGTCTTAGAAAAACTATTATGACAGTCAGTTAAAAAAAATCACATTTAATGATATAAGTAATGCTCCAAGAGACTGTGTTTTCCTATCGTGAATTAACAGAGACAAAACTTATATTGTGAGCTTTAATCTCAGTTTCTATACTTTACTGAGATAGAATGTTTCTTATAACATGTATATGACCCATCCAAGTAATTACTTTCTCTGGTTCTCAATTGAAGGCCAGAAAATATTTTGGTGTGAAAAGTTTGGATTAAAAAAGCAGAAAAACAAAGCTAAAAGTTTCAAATATTTCACAATGACAGTAGTCTGCGTGTCTCTCAACTCTGACGCTTCCACATGCGTCCTCAAAACAGTAACTTACAAATGCCAGGAGAGTTTCTCATCTCAGTGCAGGTAAATCAAAATGGACTCATCACTTCTCCACCTGGTTTTCAAAGCTCTAAGTCATAGGAGGGAAGATTGGGCACCGTTGTGTCTCAAAGATGCTGGTAAATTCTGTCAGAAAAGCACAGCCTTTGAGTCAGTAACACAACTGCTTCCGGTCTAGACCCCAGAGTTCCCACTGTGGAGTCTGGAGTTCCTGAGTGTTGAAAATGACTACTAAATGCTCAGCTAAAGTCAGCTGTGAGGGACCCGTTCAAGAGTACTGAGGAGCAAAGACGTCAGGCTGAAGACTAAGGTGCGCCTGATCCAGGTTATAGTCTTTGCAATTTTGTGCTATGCATCAGAGAGTTGGACAGTGACTAGGGCTGAAGAAAGAGAATTGATGGCCTTTGGGCTGTGGTGCTGGAGAAGAGTGTTGAATATACCATGGACTGCTGGGAAAACAAACAGGTTTATTCTGTAGAGGGTGAAGTTGCAGTGCTCCTTGGAGTCAAGGATTCTGAAGCTTCGTCTGACATACTTTGGGCATGCTGCAAGGAGAGACTGGTCCTTGGAGAGGGACATCATGTTTGGGAGAGCAGAAGGGTGGCACAGGAGAGGAAGACCCTAGATGAGATGGATCTGTTCTGTGATTGGGGTGGTGGGAATGAGTGTGTCGGAGACAGTGAGGTTGGCACAGGATAGAGCAGCGTTCAGGGCAGTCGCAAACGACTCGAGGGCACATAACAACAACAACATTGTCTGAAAGGTAGAGGCTTACATTTATTTAGAAAAACCTTTGAAGAAAGGACAGGTAAACAGCTTCCAAAAAAGCAGAGTCATTGAAATTCTTGTGTAGCTTTGTTAAAAAACACAAAATTGCCCTGAGTCGGAACCAGTTCAACCGTGGCTGGTTCTGGGTTATCTTCTCTTTCATCCCCAGGGTGTTGGGGGGTGGGGGTAGAAGCATTGTGTAGTTTCTCTTGGGCTTGACAAGCTAATAAGTTACTCATGTACTTCAGGACTCCAGTAAT
Organism: Elephantulus edwardii; assembly: GCF_000299155.1. Classification (NCBI taxonomy): domain Eukaryota; kingdom Metazoa; phylum Chordata; class Mammalia; order Macroscelidea; family Macroscelididae; genus Elephantulus; species Elephantulus edwardii. The sequence continues at coordinate 2,994,494 of NW_006400001.1, forward strand.
TAAACAAGCCAACTAACCAAATGCTAAGTGGAAAGATTAAAACTCACCAGAGGCTCCTGGGCAGATCCAAGGGCAATTGAGGTGACAGAAACAAACATACAAAAAAAAAAAGCTTCTCCAGAGGCAGTTTATATGTGCAGTTAGGTATTGCTGAGATTAGAAATACAAGGTATCATAATTGTAAGGAAAGTATTTTGACTGCCGTTCCTAACGCTTAGCACTTTATAAATCAGGAAGTCATTGTTATGTTCCCGGAGAAAGGAGGCATTCAAAATAAAAGAAAGCATCTCGGAAATTAATTGTATTTCTCTGCTAGTAAATAACCTCTTTTTGCCTACAGATGTGGACAAATGTAAATGAAGGCAGCGCTTTCATATTCATAATGGATTTTAAGTTTAACTATAACATAGATTCAACTAGGCCAAGGACTGTAGAAAGGGAATACTATTTATTATGGGTTGTTGTGGTTTTTTTGCCAGAAATCTTGTTTTGTGTGCCTATAATATTTAAAGGAAACAAACATCCCCACAGTTTAAAACTAGAAGCTCTTTTCTACTTAAGAAACTCCAACCATTATTAAAGGAATCAGTTCTTTGAACAACTTGTGCTCAGTTTTGAAAATGGAACTGAAGGTGATGTTGTTCCTATTGTTGGATGCTGTCAAATCAGCTATGACTCATGGTGACCTGATGAACAACAGATGTGAAATGGGTCCTACCCTGCACCTCACGCTCTCTGCCAGGCTCTAACCACTGAGGTAGCCACTCTTTTCTTCCATCTCATTTAGGATCTTCCTGCCTCTCTTTCCTGACCTTCTCAACATAATTTCTCTCTCCAAGGGCTGGTTCCTCTTGAAAATATCCCCAAACTAATTGAGATGAAGTCTCACCATCCTTGCCTCTACAGAACACTCTTGCAATACTTATCATCAACTAAGCATAACAAGGAATTTTTTTAATCATTTTTTCATTTTTATAAAACAATTATTTTATAAATTTATCATTTTTAAAATCTCAGCTGAGTTTTATGACCCAATAAAGGTTTATTTCTATGTATATAGTATAAAACAACACAATTTGTTTTAAGGTATGGTGTTAAGAAAAAAAAAATCATTTGTTTGAAATTCAGTGTTTCCGAGTCACGGAAGAAATAGAACATAAAATACAAGCATTTATAAAAACATTAAGTATTTTAAGGACCTTTTCATTAATATTTCTTTACAGAGAGATGCTATCATGGTTTTTTTAATTCTTTATTGCTAATCCATCTCTTTCTTGAATTTTATATAAAAATTTAAGTTCATTGTTTTATAGTTCTAAGGAGTTTTAAAAATGTTTCTCTTTTTAGATGGCTTTGGAAACTCAATTCTGGACCCGGATCAATCATCTCATGACCTGGGGTTCCATTATATTTTATTTTGTGTTTTTCTTGAACAAGGAATTTTTAAAAATGATATATGTTGAATAGAAGATTTTCTTATCTAGTGAGAGGGAGATAGTATTCAGTCAAATCCAGCTCATGATCCCCTTATGCACAACAGAATGAGGCATTGCCTGATCTTGAAGAATTCTATTACCAGCAGCTATTGTCCAAATCCATTTCTAAGGGTTTCGCTCGCCCTTGTTAACCCTTTACTTAAGCAGACATAATGGACTTACGCAGCAATTGCTTTCTTCTGATAGTAGGTCTGAAACAAATGAGTCTGATAGTGGTGTGATCTGGAAGGTTTGTTTCTGATGACTAATTTTTGGAAATAGATCTTGGGGCCTTTCCTTCTTACGCTCCAAACTTTAGTAAAAGCTGTCCCTTATGAGTGACCCTGCTGGCATTTGAAACATTTGAAAGCATACAATCTGACAAACTTATCAATGGTTGGTAGGCCTACATTTTGGAGATTTATTAGTTAATCCATGACATTATGTGACAAAATTTAGAGCCACATAGATATTAACTGGCTGGACTGAGCTTCTCTGCTGTGAAATCTGGGTACAGTGTTATCATAGTACCAGTTGCCATTATGTCTATTTTTGACTCACGGCCATTACTGATGAGTTAGAATAGAATTTCATACTGTGGTGCTTTCAGTGACTTTGACCTTTCAAAAGCAACTCTTCTCAAGTACCACTGGGTGGATTTTAACCACTAATCTTTCAGTTAGTAGCCAAGTGCCTCTTTGGTGAACGACTTTCTTTGTTTTTTAAACACTGGTCCATGTATGAAGTATGCCCAGCCCTACTGGATGCTGTCTAAAAGTTATATCGTGTGTTCAAATTATTACATTTGAAGTTGAAAAAAAATCCCCTTTCAACTATATATATTTATAAATGTGCCAATGAACACTTTAAGAATGTATCTATCAATATCGGATGTGGTTTTCAGCAGAAAACGTTGGGGGAAAATGGCAGAATTAGCCTCTGAAATATTGCTGCTATTATTTTTTAAAATTGCAGGAAAATGTTCTGCCATTTCAGACCATTTATCTCTGTTAACAGGACACTTTTTTAGTTGGATAGATAATATACACCCATCTGGTCTGCAGTTTCTTCATTTACTCTGGTAATAATAACTAAAGGCATTTCTCCATTGCGTTGGCATCGTCCAAGACAATCTTTTTCCCTTCCCTACTGTCGATGTGAGACTCTAAAAGCCAGGAGGAATTAGGACCTGCTTATAATATACAGAAATGCCATTTAGAATATAATTTTGGTTCTGGGGCCGGGGACAGTGTTAGGTGCTCATGAAAACAGAATCTTACTTAAAATATACCTTTCTCTTTAAGAAAGGTATAAATACATGCTATTAAAGCATTTTATTGTTACCTGGTTTGATCGGAGAACTACCTATTCTCTCGTCTATTTTACTAAGTTTTCTAACACTAAAGCTACCTGTTTATATTCTTAGCTACCATCATGTTGACCACAACTCATAGCAATCTTACCCTATCTATCCTGTGCCATCCTTACCGTCTCTGACACCGTGATGCACTGGCCCATTGCTATAGTCACTGTGTCAATCCATCACATTGAGGGTTGTCCTCTCTTTAATTGACATTCTACCTTTCCAAGCATGATGTCCCTCTCCAAAGAATAACCTCTCCTAGCAACAGGATAAAATGTAAGTGATGAAGTTTTGCCATCCTTACCTTCAAGGAGTATCTTAGCTATACTCCCTGCAAGGCTGTAGCTTCTTCTGTTTGTTTATTTGGCAGTATTTTTTATATTCATTATTCTTCTCCAACACCACAGCTCAAAGGCATCAATCAATCTGCAACATTCATACTCATTGACCAGATTTCAGAAGCATAACAAGTGATTGAAAAGACCATGGCCTGAATCAGATGCACCTTAGTCTTTGAACTGTCATTATTGCTCTTCAGCAATTTGCAGAGGTCCCTAGCAGCACACTGGCTCAAGGCAATATGTTTCCTGAAAGACTGACTTTAACTTGATAACCACCTATTCTTTTATCTGTTTTATAAAGTTTTCCAACATTATGTCTATATGTTTATGTTTTTGTTGTTTCTGTTATGTGACATCAAGTCAACTGCAACTCATACTGACCCTATGTGTATTACCTCTGAAACCTGTACTATCCTGAGCCAAACTAATCATCTTGGACAGGCCAAATTCCATTGTTCCATTCACTCAATTAATTCATTTCCTCCTGGGTCTTCCTCTCCTCTGCTGCCACACCAACCTTCCAAGCATGGTGTTCCTCTCCAAGGACAGATCACTCCTGGCCACATGCCCAAAGTATGTGAGACGGAACCTCCAAATCCTTGCCTCCAGGGAGCAGCCTGGTTTTACCTTCTCTAGGACAGACCTGTTTGTTCTCCTGGTAGCCCAAGTATGTTCAACACTCTTCTCCATCACCAGAGCTCAAAGGCATCAATTCTCCTTCTGTCATCCCTGGTCATTGCCCAGCTCTCTGATGAATAGCAAGTAATTGCAAAGATCATGGCCTGGATCAGGTATACCTTAGTATCTAGACTGACATCGTTGCTCTTCAGTATTCTAGAGAAGTCTCCAACATCAGACTTTCCCAATGCAATTAATCTTCTGAATAACTGACTACTGGTGCCAAGAGTGTTGATTGTGGAACCAAGCAAGCTAACTTTATCAACAGTCTCTATCTCTTCTCCATCCATCATGAAGCTGCCAATTGGCCCAGTGATGAGAATCATTGTTTTCAATCCATATTGAAGACTACAGTCCTTCTGTAGCAAATGGTTATACGTCTTCTTCAGTTCCAGCAAGCAAGATTATGCCAACTGCATAAAGTCTAGCTTCCCAAATGATCTGTTCTGCAAAGACATTGACAAGGTATGGAGATAGGATGCATCCTTGACACACACCTTTCCTGATCCTAAGCCATGCAATGTTCCCCTGCTCTGTTCTGACTACTGGTTCCTGGTCCAAGTATAAGTATCACATAATCACATTAAGTGTTCTGGAATTCCAATGCTTTTCAAGGTTAGCCACAATTTGTTGTGATCCCATAGTAAAGTGCCTTTGCATAGTCTATGAAACACAAATAGATATTCTCCCGGTACTCTCTGCTTTCAGCAAAGACCCAGCTAATGTTGGCTATGATGTCCCTAGTGCTATGACCTCAATTAAATCCAGCCTACACATCTGGCAGTTCTTTGCTGATTTAATGTTCCAGTCATTTCTGCATAATCTTCAGTAAGATCTTGCTTGTGTATGATATTAGGAATTGTTGTTGTTTTCATGTGCCGTTGAGTCGTTTGTGACTCATAGCGACCCTATGTACAACAGCCCTAAACCCCGCTCTATCCTGTGCCAATCGCATTGCCTCTGACACACCCATCCAGATTACCCCAGTCACTGAATCAATCCACCTCATAGAGGGTCTTCTCCTCCTGCGCTGTCCCTCTACTCTACCCAGCATGATGTCCCTCTCCAAAGACCTGTCTCTTCTTGCAACATGTCCAAAGTACGTCAGACGAAGCCCCAGAATCTTTGCCTCCAAGGAGTAGCCTGATTTAACCCTCTCTAAGATGAATCTGCTTGTTTTCTTGGCAGTCCATGGTACATTCAATACTCTTCTCCAGCACCACAGCTCAAAGGCGTCAATTCTCCTTCTGTCCTCCCTGGCCATTGTCCAGCTCTCTGATGCATAACAAGTGATTGCAAAGACCCTGGCATGTATCAGGCGCACCTTCGTCTCCAAAGAGACACTGTTGCTCTTGAGTACTTTAGAGAGGTCCCTAACCACAGACTTTCCCATCGCAATCCGTTTTTTTATTTCCTGGCTGCTGGTGCCAAGAGTGTTGACTGTGGAGCCGAGGAAACTGAAGCTGTGGACAATCTCAATCTCTTCGCCATCCATCCTGATGCTACCAATTGGTCCAGTGGTGAGAATCTTTGTCTTCTTGATATTGAGCCTCAGTCCATACCGAAGGCTGCAGTCCTTGACCCTCTGCAGTAAGTGCATGAGGTCCTCCTCAGTTTCAGCGAGCAAGGTTGTGTCATCTGCATAACGCAGATTGTTGATAGATCTTCCACCAATCCTAACGCCACGTGTCTCCTCATAGAGCCCAGCCTCTTGGATAATCTGCTCTGCATACAGGTTGAAAAGGTATGGAGACAGGACACATCCCTGGCGCACACCCTTCCCAATTTTGAACCATTTAGTGTTGCCCTGCTCTGTTCTGACGACTGCCTCTTGGTCCAAGTATAGGTTTCGCATTAGCACGATTAAATGTTCTGGGATTCCCTTTCATCTCAGAGATATTAGGCAGACCATTCAATAATTTCCACCCTCTATTGTATCACCTTTTTTGAAACTGGAATAAATGAAGATCTCCTCCAGTCAGTCGGCCAGGAAGTTGTCCTCCAGATTTCTTGGCATAATCTGGTGAGTGCGCCCAGGGCAGCATTGCTTTGCTGGAATGTGCCAATTGGTATTCCATCAATCCTAGAGCCTTGTTTTCTTCCAATTCCTTCAGAGCAGCTTGAGCTTCCTCCTTCATCACTACAGGCTCTCAGTAATGTATAGTTTCATAAAATTCTTACGTGTTAGCCAATTCTTTTTGGTATAGTGCCTTGGTGTACTCCTTCCATCATCTTTAGATGCTTCCTAGGTAATTCAACATTATGCCTTCAGCATCGTTGAAAACAAAATTTTGCCTCAATCCCTTTGATGTCCATTGAAGTATCTGCATTGTTAGATCATTTCTCTGTTTTCCCCCTCAGTATTCTTAGGGCTGGGATACTAGCATGGATTTTTTCTGTCAATTCTAGTATAGTGTGTGTGTTGTGTTTGAGAGAAAGAGAGAGAGAGAGAGAGAGAGAGAGAGAGAGAGAGAGAGAGAGGAAGTAGCATGAATGCTGGTCATTAAGATTCACTACAATTCTTTTCCGTATTTCTTTGTCTCCACCTCTTCCTTTCAAGTTTCCCTTAGCCCATATAGCTCCTTTCTCCTCTGTATTCCAAAATTTTAGTACCCTGTGTTAATTAGTTTTATTGAATTTGCTCTATCAAACTTCATTTGAATCCAGAGCAAATTCATTTTTGTTGCAGTTTGACAAAAAATTGTTTTCTCTTTGATGAGTCGTTTTGTTTTGCTGCAGGACAGCTAAATGGTCTGCTTATTGGAGATCTTTTCTTGGCGGGCAAACAGCCTTACCTTTTGCTACTCACCAGCTGGTCACAGAGCCTCAGTGCCCCAGCCATGCTCAGGCTGGTGGGCAGCAGGGGAAGAACGAGCAACTGGTTATTTTGAAAATGATGAATAACTATTTACCAGCTGAATTCAAGAGGGTGTTAAAAAATAACGCAGGTAAAGGAAATTCAGCCATCTGGAGCTTTGTCTGAAAGCAGTTTATTTGTGTAGACAAGGCTACTTAGTGTTGTATAATAAGAGAGGCTGTTAGAGGGTTCTTTTGTGTGTGTTTGTCCAAGTTGCGTGTGTGTGTGTACACATATAATTGTTGTTGTTAAGTGCCATTGACTCATAGCGACCCTATGAACGAAAGACCTGAACACTTGTATAACTTATGTAATTTCTCCAGGTTCATAGAGTTTTTGAAGGCAAGCTATTTGGGAAGTGATGCCACTCCTGCTTCCAAGCTTGTTTTAATCAGGGAGCTCCCCCAAACACTGTCTACCATGGGTAACTATTATTGTATTTGACACATCAGTGTCACAATGTTTAGCATCACAACAACTACAAGTTACCTCTATATAGCAAATGGACAGACCAATGCTATACCACTTAGAAGAATGTTTGACCAAAGCCAATTAAAACCAGGCCTGAGGACCACAGACTAAAATCATCCACCTTTGGCTTGGTAGCAAAACTTTCTATCCACTAAGCCAACAGGGCTCTATGTTGTGTTTTATATATATAATATATATATATATGCAGGAGTGGCATACACTTCCTAAATATGCCTCCAGAAAATCTATGAACTTTGATAAATGTTGATAATTGTAGAGATGCTTCAGACCTTTATTCATAGAGTCAACTCAAAGACAATCAGCAACAACTATATATATAGTTGTACCATTCAGTTGAAACTGATCCATAGCTGAACATGAAGTGGGCTTTCAGAGGCAGTTAATCTCATGAAAGGAGATTGTTGATCTTTCTCTGTGCAATAGCTGGTGGACTGGTGAATTTGAACCACATGCCTCTAGGATTGCTCTGTGTGTATGTGTGTGTGTGTGTGTGTGTGTGTGTGTATGGTGGCCCAGCAGAAAGAAGCTGTGCTGCAATCCCAAAGGCTTGCAGTTCGAGCTCTGGGTCGGTTCCAACTTGGCAGTACACAATGACACAATAGCAACATATATCCAACTTGACAGTATACAATAGTGTGTGTGTGTGTGTGTGTGTGTGTGTGTGTGCCCACAGGTATAAATTATTCTTGTTTTGTTATGTGTCCTCAAGTTGAGTACTACTCATAGTGATCCAGTGAACAACCTATCAGCACTCTGTCCTATCTTGTGCCAGCCTTACAATTTTTGGTACTCCACCTGCTGCATTCCACTTGGTTGAAGGTCTTGTTCCCTTTTGCTTTCAAATATCTTGTCCCTTTCCAAGGAATAGCACTTCCTATTAACATGCCCGAAGCATGAGAGATGAAGCCTCACCATCCTTGCTTCCAAGGAGCAATCTGACTGCACTTTCTTTAAGACATATCTCTTTGTTCTTTTGGCAGTCCATGAGATATTCAGTTCTCTTCTCCAATACCACAGTTCAAAGACGTCAGTTTTTCCTCTGTCATCCTTAGTCATCGTCTGGCTATCAGATGCATAGTAAGTGATTGGAAAGACTATGGTCTGATTCACACACAACTTAGTTCTCAAACTAACATCTAATATAATAAATTATTGTGCTTTGCTTTACTGTGTTTTTCACAGTACTGACTAAAATTATAAAAAATAAATCTGAGCCATAATGTCTGAAAATCAGAAATCTGAGCAATTGACAAAGTATCATATGTGTTTTTCATCATAGAAAGTTTCTGCCTCTGACTTCAAAGTGGTAAGCATGAACTAATTCATTAATATAAGTAAGTTTGTTGTGAGGTGGTATTGATTCTCCAAGACTAGTTCTGTTGTTATTACCATCAAGTTGGAACTGACTTAACAGATCCACAAATGAAGTGGGTTTTCAGAGACTACAGATCACACACAAATGGATTGCTTTTATCGTGTAGAGCAGCTGGTGGATTTGAACAATGTGTGTTTGTGTTGACAGCACAGCTCCTTATCACTAGGTCACCAAAATTCCCTCCCATGACTCATAGTGACAGATTGAAAACAGATTGAAACCTTGTCTGTCCTTTACCATCCTTCTAATCTTTGCCATCCTCAGGCCCATTGTTGCGCTGTGAATTAGTGTGCATTATTAGTGTGTGAATTAGTGTAGTATTGTAAACTAATTTTGCATTATGTTATATTTTACATTGTTGTTGTCATATGCCATCAAGTCACCTGCGACTCATAGCCACCCTATGTACAACAGCCCTAAACCTTGTTCTAGCTCTTGCCAATCTTATTGTCTCCAATACACCTATCCCCACTACCCCAGTGACTGAATCAATCCATGTCATTGGGGGTCTTCCTCTCCTGCACTGTCCCTCCACCTTCTCAAGTATGACGTCCCTCTCCGAGGACTGATCCTGCTTTGCAACATGTCCAAAGTATATCAGACGAAGCTTCAGAATCCTTTCCTCTAAGGAGCAGCCTGGCTTCACCCTCTCTAGAATGAAATTTTTCTTTCTCCTAGTAGTCCATGGTATATTAAATACTCTCCTCCAGCACCACAGCAAAGGCATCAACCCTCCTTCTATCATCCCTAGTCATTGGCCAGATCTCTGATGCATAGTGAGTAATTGTAAAGACCATGGCCTGTATCAGGAGCACCTCAGTCTCCAGACTGACATCATTGATTTCAGCAATGGACTCTAGTGCTCTAGAGATGATGGGGATGGCACAGGATAAGGAAAGGTTCATGTCTGCTGTTCATAGGATTTCTATGAGTTGTGCTCGGCTGGATGACACCTAACAACAACAATACTAACTGGGCATGGATTGGATTATCCCCCAAGTATATGTCCCAATTTGAATAGGTCATAATTCTCAGTAGTTTAGTAGTAACACAATGATATAATGTGACAGTTATGTGATGATGTATTCATCCTCCACTATGTTATCTGATGCAATCAGTTAATCTTCTGTAAGGGGGTGAGAATAAGATGCAATATATTTACTTTGATCACATTTCTGTTTTAACGTAAGTAATTTTTATAGGAGTGTAGTCTACATCACCATCCATGTCATATGAGGTAAAAAAGACAGAGAAGTGAGCAAAGAAGGAGCCACTGGATTACCACAAAGTAGGACACCAGTACTGAGAACTCCCTAGACTCTGGGGGAAGATTGACACCTGCCATAGCACAAGAAGAACTTCAAGGAACACTGGGACCACAGATGTTGAAGGAAGACAGAATTCCCCCAAACCTAGAGGATATCAATCTTCCCTTAGAGCTAGTAACTGGAATTCATACTTTGACCACATAAATTGTGAAATAATAAATATCTTCATTTTAAAGTCATCTATTTTGTGATACTTTTGTTATGGCAACATTGGGTAACTAAGATTTTACACTTATCCCAAAGGTAACTGAATGTGGAAAGGAGGCTTTAGGTTGAACTGAAAGTTTCACAGACCCAGTACACCCAGAAACACCTGGAAAAAAGGTCCAGCCACTGAATTATCAAGAATCAAAAATTCTGTGGTGAAACTTTACCTCACACATTTTGAATAGGTTTTCAGGAGATGTCAATGTTTGGAAAAAAGATATGCTTGGAAAAGTACAGGGTCACAAAATTACAAATACTGCATAGCGCTACTGTTATAAAGCAGTTTTGACAAGGGGGTTTGAAAGGAGAATAGGATAAGAGCAGATAGATAATGACCATTGCATTGGAACAGATGAATGAAAGAACTGCTTAAAAGGATTATATAATCAAGCATTATATGTATGACAATAGCCCAGAATAAACGGTACATTGCAAAGAGGACTGGGGGTGGGAAGGAGGTAGATAATTGTACAACAAAGAATGAATATTAAAAAAATAAATTAAAAAAATGAATTGGAGTGGGGGAAGGGAGAGAGAGGGGGTAAAATTTTGCAATAAATTGCAATGAATGAATGAAAATCTAACTTCTCTGTAAATGTTTATTAAAATCACAATTAAAATAAAATTTTATATTAAAAAAAGTACAGGGTCAGTGAGGTAGATTGGCAGAGTGACAGCAACAATGACTTAAGAAGAATGATAACTGTGACAATGGGTCAGAATAGGCCTAGATGTCCAATTGTTGTTCAGAGAGTCACTGTATGTGGATGTCTACTGGGTGGCATTTAACAACAGTTTGGATTACTGTTCTACTCGGACATACATGGGGCTGTCATGAAACAAAATTGACTGGAGAGTATTTAATTTTGTTTTTATTTTTTAGTATGAATCCATTTCAGGGGTTTTATAACTGAATAATACCATGGCTGAAATGCATGACATAAATATTGATAATTAGAATTGATGCCTTTAGTGTTCTTCGGAGTCTGAAAATATATCAGTACTCTTTGTAACAAGACTTCACTGTTTACTTTTTCCATCTTCAAGCTTTAAGCTTCATCAAAGACACAGACTTGGTGTATAGGTTATAAAGTCACACACACTGAATTGAAAGCACAGCCAAGAATTTGGAAAGTGACAGCCCTAAGACATTTTTCAAATCTTACATCTCACTTGTCTTGGGAAAAAGCCTTCTAGTCCATAAATAGTATGTACAATTTTTTTTCGCAATTGGATTCACTCTATATGCAAGTCTTCTTATTTGCATGTTTCCTCCCTTGGCTTTGTAAATAACCCAAATAAATCCTCTAAATTCAGTTTATGGGAGTCCCAACTCTCAATTAGTAATAGAATGCCATAAAGTGGCAGTATCAGTTACTGAGAGAGCTCTCCTCTCCTCATTAACTCATCGCTTCAGAGGACTCAGTGCCTAGGGGAACCCTTGTCTTGTACCAAGGTTTCAGGCTGTGTGATTTTTTTTTCCTTCTCTAGAATTGAATGATCGTGCTATTGGGGAAATGGCATCATCTGTGACAGATAACTTCTTTATTGGGGAAGATGAGGAACAGTGACTGCAGCACTGATATCATACTTTAAAAGCTAAGGGGGAGGAAGGGTGATAGTGGGTATCACCCAACACATGTCCATAAAGCTGATGATTCATCACCCCAGAGAACGGTGCAGGAATAATACATTCATTGTGTCATGGCCACCGACTCTTTCCAAGTTTAATAGCTGCTGCAGACCCATGGTGCAAGAGACGCCTCTGAATTAAGATGATTCAGTAGGTTCCAATTCATCCTAAATAAGTGGCTGTCTAGATAAATGAAGTTCATCAAATTGCAATGAATACCATATAACAACCTTGCAGGGATTGCATGCCCCTGGGACACAGACCGTGTCTAACTGTGCGCTATGCAGCAACTCCTGGGCCGTGGATTTGCAGGTCATGTTAAATAATAACAATATGACAATGTGTTTGCCCTGAGTCATTTTCTTTTTTTTTTTTATCAGCAAAGTTAATGTTTTAACTACATCAATTGAGTCACTTAAATTCAACCAGCTAATGAAAATGCCCTTACGGAAAGCAACCTTAGAATCATTCTTTTCCTTTTTCTTTTTAAAGGCAGCCATGAAACAAAAAACAAAGCAAAAAATAATCAGTATAAATGATAACTGATTAATTTATTTAAAAAAGAAAGATAACTCAGAGCCAGGTTTAATTTTAATTAACAATCTAAATGAGTGAGCTTTTCTTAGCTATGCAAAGTTCTCCTCATCTGACTGACTTTTCCTCCAAAATACTGAGGAGAAACCAGGGTAGCCACACAATGGGGTAAGAAGACTCGGGGTTTTGCACTGGGATGCTTTGACAATGGGCTCATGGCACCATCTCCCCAGTGGGAGAGACTACATCCAAGTATGCACAGCACCTCCTGCTCTCTAGGAGGGGAACTGTAAATACTCACAGGTATACAACAGGTACACATAGTAACTATAAATAGCTGGTGTTCAACTCCAGTCTAATACCAATTAACTTGTTCATTATCCACAGACAGCAAGCCTTTTCACACCTGTCCTATCAGAACAGGTGTGAGCAGTGGATCACGTTCCCTTTACTGGAATGCACAATGACAAGGCTTGCATAGTCATGTGATGTTCTTGTCATAACACTGAGGTAAAGAGAGAACAAGGTCAACTTTTGTCTTCTTCCATCTGCCTTGCTCTTGGTTGATGTAAATGTTCACAATTCTCCAATGTTATCTGCTCCTCAACTTCTATTCTATGTTATTATGCGTACCACATGCTCTCCTGGGCCTACCTCTGTAGGAAAAAGAGAGAACCAGGTAGACCTCTGTCTTCTTTTATGTATCTTAATCTTGTTGCTGTTGTTGTTGTTGTTGTGTATTGTCAAGTCAGAACCAACCCACAGCTGACTCTCTAGCAAGTGTCCTTAGTTGATTTTCCATATTCTCCAATGTTGTCTACTCTTCAACATCTATTGTGTGTTGTAGTGTGTAATGTTCAGCCAGAACCAATTCATATTGGACCTTTCAGTGGATTTTCAGAAACAATAAATTGCATGGAAGATGACTGTTCATCTTTCTCCCACAGAAGAGATAGTGGACTTAAACCAAGTACCTTTGTATTGTCAATGCAATTCCTTACCAGTGAAGCCATTTTTGTTGTTATTGTTGTTATGTGCCATCGAGTCACTTGCGACTCATAGTGACACAATGTACAACAGCCCTAAACCCTGCCCTATCCTGTGCCAATCGCATTGCCTCTGACACACTCATCCCGATCACCCCAGTGATTGAATCACTCCATCTCATAGAGGATCTTCCCCTCTTGCGCTGTCCCTCTACCCTCCCAAGCATGATGTCCCTCCTTACAACATGTCCAAAGTATGTCAGATGAAGCCCCAGAATCCTTGCCTCCAAGGAGCAGCCTGGTTTAATCCTCTCCAGGATGAATCTGTTTGTTTTCTTGGCAGTCCATGGTACATTGAATACTCTTCTCCAGTACCACAGCTCAAAGGCATCAATTCTCCTGCTATCCTTCCTAGTCATTATCCAACTCTCTGATGCAAAACAAGTGATTGCAAAGACTATAGCCTGTATCAGATGCACCTGAAGCCATTAGCCTTCTGTAAAATTCACCTTGAACTTCATAAACCAGAGGAGTTTGATCAGACTGACCTTGAATGTCCCAAAATCTAAATTGGCCTTGTTAGATGTCATCAAGAATTCATTCAATTATCATAGCCTAGAAAGTTCCTTTCTTTGAAATGCACTCTTGGCATCAGCTAAGGTCATTATTTCACCCATTTTTCCCCCCAGATATTTTAACTACTTTTACTACTTACAAATGAGGATGAAGATGGTTATCTTAAGAATGTCTTCTGAAGTGATCTTCCATGTATTTTACCACCTATTTGAAGCTATTGTATCCCTCCCCTACAGGTGTCCCTTGCTTTAATGTACAGTACCGTTTCTTTTTATTTTGTTATTTGCCACCAAATCATCTCTAATTCATGATGACATAATGTATGATGGAACAAGACACCCAGCCCTGCACCATCTTCATGATTATTTGCATATTTAAATCCATTTCCATGTCAATCCATTTCATTGAGAGTTTTCCTTATTTGACCAAATTTCATGTCCTTTTCTAGTGATTGGTCTTTCCTGATGATGGGTTCATATGACTTGAGTTAAAGTTCCTCAACCTTCTTTACAAGGAGCATTTTGGTTGTATTTACTCTGATACTGATTTGTTATTTCTGCTAGCAATCCACAGTGTGTTCAATATTCTTTGTTAACACCACAATTTAAGTGTGTCAGTTCTTTTGATTTTGCAACTGTGAGGCTATTCACAAGCCCATAGACTAGATTGTGTTTTCTCTGTTGATATATCTAACAGGAGAACAGAGTTTGGGAAAATTCCCACTACAAATCCTTACAGCATTCTCAGAGGTCAGAGTACAATGTTAAAATAAATTCTGTAAAAAGAATCCTTTTATAGTGTAAAGAAAGAATAGTAGATTTGAAATTACATATGAAAAGTGAATCTCAACCCACTATTTAGTAAATGCCTTCACCTCTCTGATTCTCAGTTTTCAGACTAGTGTGATTGGAGCTTAGAGGGATGTCTTACCACTCACCAAATTCTTCTAGAGTGTTTTACAAGAAACAAATGAGTTATCGTACTAAGCATATGTTATAAAAATGGGAAGAGTTATAGAAGTATTTGTTAGTAAATTGCTTATTATGTTAAAAGGACTGAAAAATAAAAACAGTGGCATGACTTTATCAAATTCAGATAACCACACCCACTCTTCATTTCTAAATATGCATCACTTCCAGAGATCAGATTGTGAAGCAAAAATTGGTGTTGTACAAAAATAGAGGATAACCACATTAGATTACAATGTGGAAGATAAAAACATCATTGTGTAAGTGCCAAATTACATCATTACATAATTTCCAAATTGCACTATTACTTCATTTCCATTATTACATAACTGCCACATTACACCATTACATAACACATAAGTTAGATCATTCCATAGCTGCTGAACTGCTGAGAATCATGGTACCGCCAAGTTGACACACAACCTTAATCACCTCAGCCAGCATTACTCTTATTTTGCACCTCAGTATTTGCTACTGCCATATAGTTCATTATTGTGCCAAAAATCAGATACTAGATATTCTACTATTGATGATAATGCAAAGTGTTGGATGATAAGATAGTCTGCAAGCGAAGAATAGGAGCAGTAAGCTAGGACTATGGAATTATAACCAAGAAATTCTTCCTTATGATTCAATTAGTTTCTCAGTAGGGTTTCTTTCCAATTTATTCAAAGGAATGGAAATATGGTGTAACTTCTGGCTAGGAGAGGGGAAAACCCAAAAAAACAACATAAAAATGCTCTCATGCTTGATTTCTAAGATAGTCATGAACTTTGCTTACTTATCACCTTGCAGGTAGAAACCAGAACAGCTTCATTGTACTCCCATAATTTTTTGTGGTACTTGTGTGTAATACTCTTAGGAACCTAAGTAATCAGGTATGTCTCTAGGGACTTGTGATTAATAAAAGCAAGGGATTATTTCATTCTATTTTTATATAAAAAGAAGATATGAATATTTTTATAAATATTTTCTGCATCCTCAAGCCTCAGATTTTTTTTAATGCTAGTATCAACTATGCATCTAGAAAAAACAACAGCTTCATTTATTTCTTCCCAAGAAAAGTAATCCAACAGAATGTGAAAACTATAGAACAATACCATTAATATCTCATGCAAGCAAATATTCTTGAAAATCAATCAAAAGCAGTTAGAGTAGTACTTTGGCAGGGAACCACCAGAAGTACAATTAGAAGAGGCAGCAATACCAGTGATATCATTGCTGAAGTCAGACAGATCCTGACTGAAAGCAGAGACTATCAGAAGAATGCATATTTGTGTTTTATTGACTATGCAAAGGCATTTAACTACATGAATCATAACAAGTCATGGCTCACATTGAGATGAATGTGAATCCTTGGACACTAAATTGTACTAATACGAAATCTAGAACATGAGGCTGTTGTGTGAGCAGAGCAAGGGAACATTGCATGGCTTAAGATCAGGAAGGATGTGTACCAGAGTTGTATCTTTTCTCCATACTTATTCAATATGCATGCTGAACAAATAATTTATGAAGTTGAACTCTGTGAAGAAGAGTGTGGTATCAGGACTGGAGGAAAGCTCATCAACAACCTACATTATTCTGCTGGCACATCGTTGCTTGCTGAAAGTGAGGAGACTATGAAACACTTGCTACAGATCAAGGACTACAGCCTTTGGTATTAATTAATTCTCAACATCAAAAAGACAAAGAGCTCACCACTGGCCCAATAGTCAACATTGTGATAGTAGAGAGAAGATTGAAGCTGCTAATGATTTCATCTTGCTTGGATCAACAATCAATACACTTGGTACCAGCAGTCAGGAAATCAGAAGACTGCATGGCATTGGGCTAGTCTGCTGTCAGGGATCTCTCCAAAATACTGAAGAGCAATGATATCAGTTTGAAGATGAAAGTGGGCTTGATTCAAGCCATGGTCTTCTCAATCACCTGCTACTCATCAGAGATCTGGGCAATGAGTAATTATGACAGAAGACGAATTGATTCCATTGCATTGTGTGCTGGAGAAGAGAACTGAATAGCCTATGGAGTCTAAAAGAAAAAACAAAAATGTCCTGGAAAGGGTGTAGATCGAGTATGTCTTGAAGATAAGGACGATGAAGCTTCATCCTTCATATTTTAGACACTTAGATAAGTAAGGCTATTCCTTGAGGAGGGATATCATGTTTGGAAGGATGGAGGGACACTGAAGGAACAAAGATCCCTAATGAGTTGTATTTGCACTGTAACTTCAACAACGGGCTCTAGTGTCTCAGAGACGATGAGGATGACACATGATAGATAGGGCAAGTTTCAGGTTGACTGTTCATAGGTTCACTCTGAGTCATATTGAACTTGAAGTTATTTTACAAAAACATCTGACATAGATTATGTCTCAGCACCAAGAAAACAACTTATTTACCACCTGACCAATATGTAACATCCTGAGAGATGAAGAAGCAATGGAAGTTGTAAAAAAAAATAATTTTTTTTCACATTATATAATGTAGTTTATTTTGTTGCTGAACGTGGTATTTGGCTATTAAGTAAATATTTTCCATTTCACAATCCACACCCTTGATGTCAATAGTCAAGAAATCAAGAAGATGAGTCACATTGGGAAAATGCAAGCTATGGTCTTCTCAATTGCTTGCTATGCATCTGAAAGTTGAACTAAATGACTAAAGATGACAGAAGAAGGACCCCTGCCTTTGAGTTGTAGTGATGGACAAGACTATTAGATTGTCCATGGAATGCCAAGAAAATAGGTCTGTCCTATTGTTGTGTTGCTAAGTGTTGTCGAGTCGCAGGCGACTCATAGCGACCCTATGAAGGAGAGTCCTCAACCTTTGGGTGTCTCTCATCCTCTCTCCACTTTCATAGGGTTTCTGGAGGCAAGCTATCATGGAAGAGGATGCCATTCCTTCTTCCAAGCTTGTTTTAATCGGGTACCTCCACCCCACTCTCTGTCCACATTGAGTAACCAGCCATTAACACATTTGACACATCAGTGTCCTGGAGAACATAAAATCAAGGTATTTCTTGGAGGCAAAGATAATGAAACTCCATTTCACATATTTGAGGCTTGTTGTCAGGAGAGGCCATTTATTTGTGAAGGTCATCATTCTTGGAAAGCTTGATGGTCAACGTGAGTAAAGAAGACCCTTGGTAAAATAGATTAATGTGATCAATGTATAAATGGGCTAAACTGTGTCAGACATAATAAGGATAGGGCAAGGTTCAGAACTGTTATTCTTAGGATCTATAGTCACAGTCAACTCAATGTCCCTTGTTGTTGTTGATTGTCTTCAAGTCAAGCATGCTTCATAGCCACTCTATGAACAAAAGAACTAAAACCCCTCTACAGCTATCAACATTTATCAAAGTTCATAGAGTTTCTGGAGGCATGTTGTTTAGGATGTAGATGTCAACTCCTACTTTTAAACCTGTCATAGAATGTTATTAGTTGAGTTGCCTGCAATGCATAGTGACTCCTATGTATAGCAACTCTGAACCTTTCCCTGTTCTGAGCTGGTCTCACTAATTCTGACACACCAACCCCCAACACTGTAGTCATTGTATCAATCCATCTCATCCAAGATTTCCCTCTCCTATGCTTTCTATCCACCATTCCAAGCATGATGTCCTTTTCCAAGGACTGATCTCTTCATACCCAAAGTAAGTGAGGTGGAGCTTCAAAATCATAGCCTCCAATGAGAGACTTTGTTTCACTCTTTCCAAGATAGACCTGTTTGTTTTCTTGACAATCCATGGTATGTTCAAAACTCTTCTTCAGCACCACAACTCAAAGGCATCTATTCTTCTGCCATCCTTAGTTATTGTCCATATCTCTAAAGCATAACAAGTAATTGAAGGTCATGATCTGGATTAGGTACACTTTTGTATCTAGACTGACATTGTTGCTCTTTAACACCCTGGAGAGGTCCATAACAGCAGATTTTCCCAATACAACCTGTCTTTTGATTTCCTGACTGTGCTGGTATTAAGAGCCACTTAATGACAATGCCATTTAGCAACAGCAAACAATTGACCTAATGAGCTCTGGGTGACACCTCTCTGGTAGTTTGAATCCACTAGTGACCCTATGGGAGAAAGATGGACAATCTCCTCACATATGATATACAGGCTCAGAAAGTCAGTGGTGGGTCAGTTGTAGGTCAGTTCCTCTCTGATAACAATGAGTTTTTATTTTACCCTATTAGACATCTAGTTTGAATTCACCAGCTTCTCTGCAGAAGAAAGATTGAAAAATCTCATTTTCAACTTGTAGTCTCTGAAAACCTCATGGAGGGACAACTATGATTCAGCTCAAACTAATGACACAATGAAATTGAATCATTCATACTCTAGATTGTAAAAGTCTACAGATAAAGACAAATTTTACCTTCGTATAGAATATGCCTAAAGTCTCACCTATATTTAATGTACATGATCAAAAAGATGAAATTTCGAACTTGATGTTTATTTAACATTTTTGTGATATTGTTGCAACAATTAACAATTATCTAGCTATGAAAAGAGACTACCATATTATTTCTTTGTACATATTCATTTTCCTTCTTTTTAATGATAGAGATCTAAATTCAGATCACTGGCTTTAAGAGAAACTATTCCACCTCTCAGGAGGTGGAGGCTGCTCTCTTCAGTTTATGTTTGCTGGTCTCTTGACCATCTTTGTGTGTCTTGGCATCTATCTTATTCCATCTCTGCTCTTTAATTTCCTTGTTTAATCTTTTTTATAACTGAAAAATGATTGACTCAAGAGTCATTTTATTCAAATTATACCTCATATATTTAAAAAAATATCCCAACCTGTTACTAACTAGAACTAAGACTACAGACATAGAGATCAAAATTTATAATACACTTTTTGAGAGGACAGAATTTAATCCGTAACATTTGACATTTTGGCCCGACAAAGTGAATGCTTTTGCCACTTGCAAAGTATATTTCATCACATTGTCATAAAAGTCTTAAATAAACATTAAGTCAAAAATTTCATCTTCTGGATCATGTAGACTAAATATGGCTGAGACTTTAGGCATATTCTATTTGAAAATAAAACTTATCTTCATCTTTAGACCTTTGAAATTTAGAAGATGAACGATTTGCTTTAAAGGTAAATGTAGAGGTGGAACAGGGTATACATTTCCAGTACAAATGAGAGAAATTGGAGGGAAATAATGGGTAATAGGCACCAAGAAAAATCTAGCAAACCAATTTTTATTAGCTTTCAAGGCTTAGAAATAATCCTTAGTTCTCTGACATTAAATGGAAAATTATCCAGCTCTCCAAATTGCAAGTATGCATTTGTCATGCCCTTTGGATTCTGAGTAGAGGATTTTTTTGTCCCTGCTCTACAAATCTGCCTTTCAGGACAACAGGGACAATAATGCTCTTCTCTCAGCTTGGGGTGACTCCCTTCTCCTTGTCTATCTGAATTAAAGCTTCACATTCTTGCTACCAGCAGATCTCTTTCTTTAAAGTTAGCCTCTCTTGTGAAATATCTCAGTCACAAAAGGACAATTATTGCATAGGGCCAATGTTGTAAAACAAGACTGACATCATGGTTGAGGGAAGACAGAAAAGGAGAGGAGGAATGATGTATATTGCATTAACCCAGATGAGGGAGAGAACTATTTAAAAGATATATATGAATGGGTATTCTTGTCATTACAGAAGTCCAGAATGAAGACTACATAGTTGAGAGGACTTGGGGAGAGGAATTGCATAACAATGAAAGAGTTTTTCTTTTTATTTTAAAGGAGAAGAGTGAATGGGGGGAGGGGGTGGGCAGGGAGAAAAGTGCAATAATGAATGACTGGAAACCCTAAGTCTCTGTAAACTTTCATTAAAATAATATAAAAAAAGACAGCCTCACTCAACTTCGTACAGTCGCTCATTCTTCAGCACATCTCAGTGTTGTTGTTATGCCTTTGAGTTGTCTGCAATTCATAGTGATTTTATGAATGACAGATCTGAGTCCTGTCCTATCATGTGCAATTTTCATCATCTCTAACACACATAAATATGTATCAATCTGTCTTGTTGAGGATCTTCCTCTCTTACATTGACCCACCACCTTTTCAAGATGATGTGTTTCTCCAAGGACTGACTCCTCCTTAAAACATGCCCTAGGTCTCTAATATTTTTGGGCATTTTGCTAGGAGAGGCTATTCCACAGAAAGGAAAAGGTGGAGGATCTATGAAAGAGGGGAAGACCCCGAGGAGTTAGACTGATACAATGATCTTATAAAGGGCTCAAGTATGTCAGAGATAATGAAGATGACACAGGATAGGACTGGGTTCAGGTCTGGTCATTGGATCACTATGAGAGTACTTGATTTGAGAGTACCTCACAACAGCAATAATATCTTACTCTACTTTTTTTGATATATTATTTGAACTTTGGTGATTTTGCCTAGTGTAGATTAAATATTTAGAAAAGATCCTGTCTCAAAACATTTTCCAATTTCTATATGAAACAGATTATTCTGGAGGTTGGACATTATGATGAGGAATATGGTATCAAACTTGGAGTAAGATTCATCAACAATCTGTGTTATGCAGATGACACAACCTTGCTTGCCAGAACTATGGAGGACCTGAAGCTTTTGCTTCGTAAGAAAAGGACTGTAGTCTTCAATATAGATTGAGGCTCAGCATTATGAAGACAAATATTCTCACCACTGGGCCGATAGACAGCATCATGATAGATGGAGAAGAGATTGAGATTGTTAACAATTTCAGCTCGCCTGGCCCCACAATCAACACTCTTGGCACCAGTAGTTAGTAAAACAAAAAGATGAATAGCATTAGGTAAATCTCTTGTCAGGGACCTCTCCAGAATGATAAATGACAATGATGTCAGTCTAGATACTAAGGTGCAGCTGATCCAGGCCATGGTCTTGCAAATACTTGCTATGCATCAGACAGTTGGAAGACAGAGGAAGAATTGGTGATTTTGAGTTGTGTGCTAGAGAAGAGAATTGAACATAACATGGGCAGGCAATAGAACAAACAGGTTTGTCCTAGAAAAGATGAAACCATGGTGCTCGTTGGAGGCAAGGATTTTGAGGCTCTGCCTCACATATTTTTGGTCCTGTTGGCAGGAGGGACCAGTCCTCAAAGAAGGCCATCATACTTGGAAGGGTGGAGGGACAGCACAAGAGACTGATGACATGGATTGATGCAGTAACGGTGATAATGATAGTAGGTGTGTTGGAGACATTCAGACTGGCTCAGGATAAGACAAGTTTCAGAGCTCTTATATAGGGTTGCTACGAGTCACAGACAACTCAATGGCTCATAAGAGCAACAACAACAACAACAACATTCAAAAGTATAAAATTTGAGCAGTAATTAGGTGTTTGAGATTCCCATTCTTTTCGATGTTAGCCCTAGTTTGTCATGATCCATACTGTCAAATGTCTTTGTATAGTCAATAAGACACAAATAGACATTCTTCTATCAGTAAACACCGACAATAAATACGTATGGCAGAAAAATTGATGTCTTTGATCTGTGGTATTGGGGATAAGTACTGAATATTCCTAAATGAACTGAGAACAGATACATCTTGGAAAAAGTGCACTGAGCATTCTTCATGGAGGCAATGATGGTGAAGCTTCATCTCACATCTTTAGCGCGTGCTGCTAGGAGAGGCTATTTCTTTGAAAGGGAGAGAATTCTTGGAAAGTTGAAGAGTCAATGTAAGAGAGGATGACTCCCATGAGATTAATTGATGCAGTAATTACAGCAAAGGGCTCATGGTGTCATAGACAATGAGGAGTGCAATAGGATAGGACAGGGTTCAGATCTGTTGTTTATACCGTCACTATTCAACTCAATGGCACCTCATGACAAAAACAATCTGTGACTGAAGATGTTACTCAGAAAGTTATTCCTTGGAGAAGGACATGACACTGGAAAGGGTGGAGGATCAGCAAAGGAGAGGAAGACCCTCAATTAGGTAGATTGACATGGTGACTGCTGCAATGGGCTCTGGTGCCTCAGAATTCCGTGAGAATGGTACAGGATAGACAGGGTTCAGATCTTTTGTTCATAGGGTGCTATGGGTCATACTCACTAGAACTTAACAGCTGCAGCAGTAACAACAACAACAACTGAAGGTGGAAAAAACCCTACTTGAGCAGTACATCAACATAAACATTCCAGAGATTCAAATTCAACAAAGGAGCCATGGAACAAGGGGTATCACCACTTATATGAAATGAATCTTGGCTGAAAGAAGAATACAAAAAAGAAGATTAGTTTGTGTTTTGGACTGGGCATAGTCATTCAACTAGTTAGATCATAACAAATTATAGATGACTTTTAGAAGAATGAGAATTCCAGAAAACTTGGTTGTGTTCATATGAAACAGGCACCTAGATCCAGACGAAGGGGATTTTGAAGTTTGAACAATGAATAAGAAATATAGGGGGAAGCAGAGGAGTGAGGATGGGTAGTGGGGCTTAATCATAGGGATACATAATTTGATGGATGATGGTGGGTAAAGGAAAGAGGAAAGATCCAGTGTAAAAAAAACAATGTATATAAACTTTGTAAATAAACCAGTATAAAAGGAAAAAGAAATAATAATTAGGGAATTAAAACTAGAAGAATTGGTGAAGTGTACTGATTACTGCACTGTCAAAAACCAAACATATCCATGTTGGATGAAGTACAGTCTAACTGTACTTTAGAGACAAAGGTGGCCAGAGATCATCTCACATATTTGGGCATTTATCATGAGGGGCAAGTTCCTGGAATATGGCATCATGCTTGGAAATGTAAAAGGACAGTAAAAAAAGACCTTCAATGGGAGGGGTTTAAGCAATGATTTCAACATAACAGAGATTGTGGGGATGGCATAGAATATAGGACAAGCTTCTGATAACGCATTCATATGGTCGCTTATGAGACAAAGTCTATTAGATGGCATATAGAAAAAAAATCTTTAAAAGTACATGTATATGTTAAGAGGCGTTGGGAAAGTAGGTGTTTTCTCCAGTCATCATCTGTTTAATATCACCAAGAGAAGTTGTCTAAGCTGAACAACACATTGCTAACGTTGTAGGTACTGTAGCCCATATTCACTTTCTGGGTATGTTTTCTTGTTGTACATAGACTCACTTGAAGCATCCAGACAACATTCATTTTATGATAAAGTGAAAAAAACATAAGCTGTGTTTTAATCAAGTATCTTTGATTTGCTATCTTTGTGTCCTTGAGAAATTGTCTAATTTTCTGAGCCACAGTGCTTTTGTTTTTTATTTTGTTGATTTGTGTTTTTGTTATTGTTGTTGTTTTGTTTTTAAAGAACAATCTACAAGCTCATACCTGGTTTACTGCTATCAAGCCAATTTCCACCGATCGGCTATTTCACGGATTTCCAAGGGTATAAGTCCCAACACGAGGAGACTGCCTGTCATTCTTCAGCAGGTGGTTGGTGGGTTTGCATCTCCACAGACAGGCAGCCCTTATGATCAGCAGCACAACACACTACTGACTAAATCACCAGAGGTCAGAAAACATGAAAAAAAATGGAAATTTTCTATAAAATATCTTTTTAAAACGGAAAAAGTTATATTCAAGGAATAGAAAAATTCTTAGGTTGGACATTTTACAGTCAATTTGTATTACCATTGTACTTCTTTTCTCTTTACTCATTCTCTAGCCAGACTAACTTTCCTTTCTTGCATAAGAGATCTAAATGTCTTCCTTTCTAAGTGTGTGTGTGTGTGTGTGTGCGCGCGCGCGCGTGCGCGCGCTCCTGCCACTTTGCACATTACCTCTGTTTTACTGACATTATTCATACATCCCTTTACATTAAATATAGTTGTTGTTGTAGTTGTCGATTGCCATCAAGTTGGGCACGACCCATAGCAAACTTATTAACAAAAGACCTGAAGCCTTTCTGCAACTATTGTCATTTCTCAAAGTTCATAGCAGGGGGTTTAGAATATGTATACCACTCTTGCTTCCAATTAAGTATATTTACTGAGCTTATTCTCTTTGTTAAGAACTATTCTAGATGCCAGCAATATATTAGGGTACACATACACACACAAGCTTACTTTAGTGATACTTACAATCTAGCTAACAGAGATAGCCTAACAGGGTAGATGGTGATGAAACTAGAGAAATGCATGCAAGGGGAAGCTATAGGAATGATTATGGTTAGAATTACAATTTAAATGTAGAACTGCAACTTAAATGACGGATAGAGATAACTAGCATTTTACGCCTGCCAGTACCTTTCCAGTATTACATTTACATGAGAAAATTTATCAAATATTCTATTTGGATGACTTCATTATTAGTTTTGCCCAATAAGTTGTGAGTAATATCTTAGTGCCCTTGTTGTTAGTGGGTTCTCTCAAGTTGACTTCAATTTGTGTTATTTGCTTTAAGTCAGGATTGACTCACAGATGATCCTCCAGTGTATTTTAAGAAGCTTTAAATTACCTGGAAGAATATTGTCCATATTTCTCCTGAGGAGTAGCTGGTGTATTCAAACCTTCTGCCCTCGAGTTGGCGGTGTAACTCCTCTTCACCCACTAGGCCATCAGAACTCCTTCCTGGTCTACAGCATGACTATGTACAATAGATTAAAATGTGGCTCCATCCTATTCAATCCACACAATCTCTGCTTTGCTTAAGTCTATTGTTGCAGTCACAATCAATTCATCTCTTTGAGCGTTTTCCTAATAAATTGTTAAGAGTCATCGAGTTGAGTATGACTCATAACAACTCTATAAACAAAAGATCTGAACCCTGTTCTATCCTGTGCCACCCTCACACTTCCTGACACACACAAGCCCATTGAGACAGTCACTGCATCAAACCACCTGGCTGAGGGTCTTCCACTCCTCCTCTGTCCTCTTACCCTTCCCATCATCATGTCCCTTTCCAAGAAATAGCCCCTATTAGCAACATGTCCAAAGTATGTGAGGCAAAGCCTCATCATTCTTGCCTCCAAAAAGCACTCTGGCTGCACCACCTCCAAGCCATATCTGCTTGTTTTTTCTGGCTGTTTATGGGATGTTCAGTGCTTTTATCCAACAAAATAGCTCAAAGGCATCAGTTCTTGTTCTGTTATTCTTATTCACTGTCCAACTCTCAGAAGTATAGCAAGTGAGCGGAAAGACTAATGGCCTGAATTAGATATACCTTAGTCCTCAAACTTATGAATATAACAAGTATATAGCTTTAAAGATCAGAACTTTACTGTCTCATTTGTAGATGCTAGTGGTAAGGAGTTGAACTGCCAAAAGCAGGTCTTTCAAATCCACCAGCTGCTCTGCAGGAGAAAGCTAGATTATCTTTGCTCATGTGATTTATAGGCTCTGAAAACATACTGGAGGGTCAGCTGAGTCAGTGTTTCTGACACAATGACAGGACAACAATTACATATATGGCATAGATGTAAAAATTCTTAATAAAAGGGGGGCATAAGCTCTAGTGGAGCATCTTTCTTTGCCATGAACCCCAAGTCTTCTCATAATTCCTTGGTTTATAGATATCTTTTCACATGGTACCTTTCTTTGTGTATAGATCTGTGTGTTTTAGTCATTATTATAATGTATAATGAACCCATAAAGTTCAGTAGAATTTCACAAAAAGATGATATAAGCTGTACTCTTTACCAGAGTACAGTACCTTTCCAGTCTTTTATGTGTCTGGAAAATTCAATGTGTTGATCTGTTAGCAGTCAGCACTTAACAAATGATTCACTAATATGTAATCACACACTTATACTCCTTTTTATAAGCCACAAGTCAGACTCTATTAGGTTTCTGACTAACTTCACTCTAGATGTTGTACTATTGTTGTTATGTGCCATCGGGTCACCTATCTCCTAGCGATCCCATACACAATAGCTCTGAAGTCTACCTTATCCTGAACCAAGCTCCCTGTCTCTGACACACCTGCTCCCATTACTCCAGTCACTGTGTCAATCCATCTCATTCAGGTTCTTCCTCTCTGAGCTGCCCCTCTACCCTTCCAAGCGTGATGTCCTTCTCCATGGACTGGTTGTTCCAGGCAATATATCCAAAGTATATGATATTGAGCTTCAAAGTCTTTACCTCCAAAGAGTAACTTTCCAGGAAAAGGTATTTGTTCTTTTGGTGGTCCAAGTTCATCAATTCTTCTTTTGTCATCCTTAGTCATTACACATCTCTCTGATGTATTTTTAGGTACCATCAAATTCTGTTTTCCAACTTTCAGATATGCTGTTATTGCTGTTGCTAGATGCCATCGAGTAGAGTATGACTCTTAGTGACCAGATGAACTGTGTCCTATCCTGTGATATGCATATTATCTCTGACATATTTGAGTCCATTGTTGCATCTATTATGCCAATCCAACTTGTTGGGGGCCATCTTCTCTTTCACTGGCCCTCTACCTTTCTAAGCATGCCATCCCTTTCATTCCAAGGAGTAACCTCTCCTAACAATGTACTCAAAGTACAAGGCATGAAGCTTCACCATCCAAACCTTCAAGGAGCACTCTGGCTGCACTTTTCCCAAGGCACTTCTATTTGTTATTTTGAAAGTCCATGGAGTATTCAGAGCTCTTTTCCAACACCATGTCCTGACTCAAACCATGGTCTTTTCAGTCATTTGGATGTGCTATGTACCGACTACTTGTAGTCGCCCCATCCTCACAATTGTTACTTTTTTAGTCCATTGTTGTAGTTACTATATCAATAAATATCCTTGAGATTCTCTTTATTTCTACTTAGCTAGCATGACTTCTTTCTCCAGACCCTGCTCCTTCTGATAACATGCCCAAGGTCTAGAGATAATGTCATGCAAACCTTGAATTTAAGGGATTACTGACTACACTTCTATGACAGATTTGCTTATTATTCTGACAGTTCAGGGCATATTCAATATTCTTCACCATCATCATAATTCAAACTCCTAAGTTATTTTATCTTCCTTATACATTGTCCTACTTTCACAAGTGTATTAGATGATCAAAGATACCATGGCTTGGGTCAGGCTAAAATGATTGTGATCCTGACTGTTATATCCATGAGTATTGATTATAGATTCAAAGAAAATGAAATTATTGACAATTTCAATATGTTCTCCATTCACCATGGTGTTGCTTATTGTTCCAGTTGTAAGAATTTTGTTTCCTTTGTGTTGAAATTTAAGTCATACAGAAGTCCTTTGCCTTTGGAAGTCATCAGTAAATGCGTCACATCCTCTTCACTTTGAACAAGGAAGACCCCTAGCTGTTAATAATTCTACCTTGCTGTGTATAAGTGCTGAGTTCTCCACAGAGTCCATCTTCTCAGAGTATTGGCTCTTTTCCTCTGGTTTCTGAATGGTTTTTCTTTTGATCTATTAATGAGGTCACACTAGAGTAAGGTGGTATGACCTCATTAATAGAACAAAAGGAAAACTATTTTAAAACAGGGTCAGTTTTACAGTTAGAGGGATTAGGAATTCAACATATCTTTTTTGCAGGAAGAAAAATTCAGTTATAGGAAATGGAAATGATTCATCACTTCAATGTAGAGAATGGAAGAGTGACTGTGCATTATTCCAGGCTGTTCTTTCTCGACCTCGGAGGCCACAGAGGCTACACACTAGAGACAAGTCTTGTAATAAAGAGCAAAGCCTTCATTTACCTGTTTCCCGAGTGACCAGGTAGATACAGTGCACCTACACAACAACCTTTCACAAGAGAAAAATGTATCTTTTATGTTAACTGGTAATGTTGTTGATATGTGCTGTTGAGTTGCTTGCGACTCATAGCAACCCTATGTACAACAGCCCTAAACTCTGCTCTGACCTGTGCCAATTGCACTGTCTCTGATACACCTATCCCGATTACCCCAGTCACTGAATCAATCCACCTCATAGAGGGCCTTCCCCTCCTGCACTGTCCCTCCACCCTCCCAAGTATGATGTCCCTCTCCAAGGACCAGTCCCTCCTTACAACATGTCCAAAGTATGTTAGACAGAGCCTCAGAATATCAATTCAGGTTATTGGATAAGAACTCTGTGAAAAGATAACTCTTGATTAATAGTTATTTTATAATAAGAAAATAAGCAATCTTATTTTTTTAAAAAATATCAGCTTTAAATGACATTTTCTATTTGTTTAATATCTTCAGATCTTCCTCTTGTTCTGTACCATCGAGCTGAAATTTACCCATAGCTCACCTTCTGGAGAGTTTTCAGAGGCAGTTAATTGCACTGAAAGAGATTGCCCAGCTTACCCCCACAGAGCAGCTGGTTGCCTTGAACCCTGTGGCTTCAGGATTGCAACACAGCTTCTTACCACTAGGCCGCCAGTGCTCCTCTTGAGTTCCTAAACATCTAGAAATACAGAGATTGCCTTTGCTTTACCTTTTTTTTTCCCTAAAAATTCTGTCATGCTATCCTGAGTTTCTAACATAATACGTAAACCAGGAAAATAGCATTTTTCTCCTCTTAAAATGAGATTAAGCCAATTGATCTTAACGTTTCATTTTTATGTTCAGTTCTGCTACTTTCTATATACATATGAGTTTCTTTTTTTATTATTATTCATTTCAATGAACATTTACAGAGATTTTGGATTTCTATTCATTCATTGTTGCACTTTTCTCCCCACCCATCCCCAGTTCACTCTTCTCTTTGAAAAGTAAAAGAAAAATTCCTCTATTGGTATATAATCACTCCTCACCCCGCCCCCTCCCCCCGAGTGCACTTCACTCTGCAACCTTCATTCCAGGCTTTTATGATAATCATAATGCCCTATAATATATTGCTTTTAAACTGTTCTCTCCCTCGTCCTGAATCACATGTGTTCAACCTAAACAGACCAAGAGACAAGGAGCTGATCCTCAAGCATGACAATAAGGGCTTCTTGGGTCAAGCTGACCCCACCAATACTCTGGTCTTTAGAAGCCCAGACAGTTGGCCTGGACCCTTAACAGCCAAAGAATAGTCAACACTTTGCCGCAAACGCACACTTCTTGACGACTGCGCTTGGAAACACATGTGCCATTATTTGCAGCACTAGTTAATAATGCATATGTCCCCACCCTGGACTTAATAAAATCAAAACCAGAAGTTTAACCAAGTCCCCAGGTGATCCATATGTACCTTAAAGTCTGAGAAGCCCCTGTCTGGACCACATTTCTTCCTCTCGGTGACCTTAATACTACAGCTGTGCCCCAACTCAATACAGCTTCGTGAAATGAGTATGTGAATGTGCAAGAATATAAATGAATGAATGAATGAATGAATGAGTTGCAAAGAAATGTTTAAACAACTATTGTATCATATTATTTGGAAGGATTGTCATCCCCTTCCTAAACATGTCTCCAGAAGCTCTATGAACTTTGGTAAATGTCAGTAGTTATAGAAAGGCTTCAGGCCTTTTGTTCATAGAGTCGCTATGAGTCGTGCTTGACTAGAAGGCAATCCACAACATCAGTTATTATTATTACCATTCTGTAGGAGAAAGATGAGTAATTGCTTCCTGTGCAATTTACTGCCTCTGAAAACCCTCTGAAGTGTCAACTATGAGTTGGTTCTGATTAGACAGCACACAACAACAACAACAACATTATTATTACAGTGAACATAAAATTTTCTTCCTTTTTGGCCCTTTATATTGTTCATCAAATAAAACTTACTATTTTTGTTGTGAAGTGCTGTCCAGTTGAGTAGAGCTCATAATGATTCTATAAACAATAGGTCTAAAATCTGCCCTGTCTTGTGTCATCTTCAGTATCTCTGATATACTTTGAGCCCAATATTACAGTCACTGCATCAATCTCTCTTGTTGGAAGTTTTCCTGTCCTTCCCTGACTCTCCACCTCTCCCAGCATGAAGTCTATCCAAGGACTACTCCTTCCTGATTTCACCACTGGGCTAATTGGCAGCAAAAGGGTGGATGGTGAAGAGATTGAGCTTTAGTTTACTTGGCTCCACAGTCAACACTCTTGGCACCAGCAGTCAGGAAATTAAAAGATGTATTGTGATGGGAAAGTTTGCTGTTAGTGACCTCTCTAAAGTAATGAAGATCAATGGTGTCAGTCTGGAGACTAAGGTGCACTTGATACAGGCATGGCCTTTGTAATTACTTGCTATGCATGAGAGAGCTGGACAATGAGGGAGGATAGAAGGTGAATTGATGCCTTTGAGCTGTGGTGTTGAAGAAGAGTATTGAATACACCATGGACTGCTAAGGAAATGAACTGGTTCATCTTAGAGAGGGTGAAACTAGGCTGCTCCTTGGAGGCAAAGATTCTGGGGCTTCATTTGACATACTTTGGACACGTTGCAAGGAGGGACCAATCCTTGAAGAAGGATGTCATGCTCGGGAAGGTGGAGGGACAGCACAGGAGAGGAAGACTCTCTATGAGGTGGACTGATTGAGTGACTCGGGTAATCGGAGTAGGTGTGTCAGAGACAGTGAGATGGGCACAAGATAGAGCAGGATTTAGGGCTGTTGTACATAGAGTTGCTATGAGTCGCAGGCAATTCAATGGCACATAAAAACAACAACAACAGTCCTTCCTGACAATATGTTAAAAGTATGTAAGACAAATCTTCACCATCTTTGCCTCTAAGGAGCACTGGAATTGCACTTCTTCCAAATAAACATTTATTCTTTTGTCAGTCCTTGGGAAATTCAGTTCTCTTCACCAACACTGAACATCAGAGGCAGTGATTCTACTTCTGTCATTATTTTTATTCACTTTCTAACTTCCAGATGCATGGAAAGATGCATGAAACTATCATGACTTGGATCAAGTGCACCTCAATCTTGAATCTCACACCCCTGCTCTTCAGCTCTTTGCTCCTTGACAGCCAATTTTCTCAGTTAAACACTTCTTTTGATTTCCTGCAATATGTTAACATACATATTGATTGTGGGTCCAAATAAATAAAATCTTTGACAACTTTGAACGTATCTCTCTCTGTAAAGTTGCCTATTGGTCTAATGATGAGGATTTTTGTTTTCTTCGTGTTGACCTATAACTCATACTGAAGTCTGAACTCTGTTATTCTGCAGCAAGTGTTTAAAATTATTTTTAATTTTTACAAGCAAGTTTGTATATATTACCTGCATAACACAAATTGTTGATGAGTCTTCCACTAATCCTGAAAGCACATTCTTCTTATCTAAGCTAGCTCCTCAAATTATTTGCTCAGCATATAGATTGAATAGGTAACAAGAAAGGATACAATAAGTTCTCATGCACACCATCCCTGACTCTTAAAATTTGCAATATTCTCTTGTTCTATTTAGCACTTGCTCCTTTGTCAATGTATGGGTTTCACATGAGCACAATTAAGAGTTCTGTGGTTCCCATTCTTCTCAATCTTCATCATAATTTGTTGGGAACATGGTAAAACACCTTTTAATGGTAAGTAAAACACAAGCAAGCATCTTTTTTTGGATTTTCTGTTTCAAGCCAAGATCCATTTGATATTACAGTGATGTTCCTTGTGTTGTGACTTCTTTTGAATCGAGTTCGAATTTCTGGAAGATCTCTGTTAATGTACTGTTCCACCCATTTTTAAATAATCTTCAGCAAGCTGTTATTTTCATGTGATAGTCCTGATACTGTTAGAGAATTTCTACATTGTGTTGGATTATGCTTTTTTGGAGTGGAAACAAATAAGAAGTTCTTCCATTCAGTTAAACAAATCTTTCAAATTCCTGGGCATAGACTGCAGAGCATTTCTAGGGCTGCATCTGGATTTTTTTCATGATGAAGATCCATCAATTCTTTTTTAAATACAACTATTTTATTTTAATTGCTATTTTATAAAAGTTTTAGAAAAGTTCTATTTCATCCAGTTATTGTTGCATGCTTTCTTCCTTCTTCCTCCTCCCCCAGTTCACTTTTTATTTTTTTGTCTTTTATTTATTCATTGTTGCACATTTTCTTGCCCCCGCCGCTCTCCCTCCCCCATTTGTCCAGCCCATTCCCCAATGCACCTATTGTTCCAGATTATTCTCATACATATAATGTATAATCACATATTCCTTTCAGACACTTCATCTCATCCCCTCATCTGTTCTAATGCAGTGTTCGTTAACTATCCACTCTCTCCCCAGCTGCCCCATGTCTGTGCTATTTTATAGCAGTGATGTTATGCAGTATTTCTTGAAGCCTTATTTTTTGCCAATGTCTTTAATGCACCTTGTACTTCTTTCATTACCAATGATTTTTTATCATATGCAACTTGTTCAAACATTCCTCTAGGTCATATAGCCCTGTTATGTTCACTTGCGTAGAGTGGTAACTTCTGGTTGCTGTGGGGTTGAACACTGATGCTGATGTGTCAAATGTGTTAATGGTTGGTTACCCATGGTGGACAGTGTTGGGTGAAACTACCCAATTAAAACAAGCTTGGAAGCAGGAGCGGCATCCACTTCTGTAATAGCTTGCTTCCGGAAACCCTATGAACATGGAGAGAGGGTGAGAGGCACACAAGTATTGAGGACTCTCCTTCATAGCGTCACTATGAGTCACCTGTGACTTGGTGGCACTTAACAACTACAACAACCTACTATTTCTATCTCTCCATCATAAATAACATCCTATGTCATCTTTAGTAATTGTCCATCTTTCTGATGTACAGAATATAATTGTGAAGACCATGGCTTGAATCAGGCACACCTTAGTCTCTAGACTGACATCATTGCTCCTCGGCACTCTGGAGAGATCCCTGACAGTTGACTTCCCCAGTGCAATTTATCTTTTGATTTTCTGACTTTTGGTGCCAAGAATGTTGATTGTGGTGCAAAGCAAGCTGAATTGTTATCAACCTCAATCTCTTTTCCATCCTTCATGGTGTTACCAGTTGGCTCAGTGGTGAGAATCTTTGTCTTCCTGATGTTAAGCTTCAATCCATATTAAAGACTACAGTCCTTAATCTTCTGCAGCAAATGCTTCAGGTCCTCTTCAGTTTTGCCAATTAGTTTCTCTAGTACTATATGCTAGAGAGCTGGGCAATGACTTAGTATGACAGAAGAAGAAATTGATGCCTTTGAGTTGTAGAGCTGCAGAAGAGTTTAACATTCCATAGGTCACCAGGAGAACAAATAAGTCTGTCTTGAAAAGAGTGAAATCAAATTTCTACTTGGAGGCAAGGATTTTGAAGCTCTGTCTCACATACTTTGGGCATGCAGCAAGGAAGAGCTAGTCCTTGGAGAAGGACATCATGCATTAAAGAGTTGAGGGATAGTGCAGGAGAGAAAGGTCCCTGATGACTTGGGTTGACATGATAACTAGGGTAATGGTTTTAGGCTTGTTAAAGTCTGTGAGACCGGCTCAGGATAGGGCAGGGTTCAGAGGTGTTGTACATTGGGTTTACTGTGAGTCACAGATGACTTGATGTGACAGAACAAGTTATACTGCCTCCAAATGATCTATTCAAAACTGCAGGGTTTGCAGTAGCATTTAACAACAACAGCCACACTATTACGCTGCCCTAATTGTTCATATTGTCATGGATTCTCTTTTAAAGCGAAGTTATTTGTGTCATTACCAGGAGTTAGACTTTCAACACAAACTTTTGGTGAACATAACTTAATCCACATTAACTATCAACTCATGCATTCTTGTGTAATTGTTTCTGAATGTCATCTTCTTTATACTTCAACTTTTCTATAATCTCCATGACTCATCATCATAGCTGAGTCTTGTACTCTCACTTCCTTATGTACATCCTTTAAGTTTTAATCTTCATTGCTAATTCTTTCACTTTTTTCAGGACTTACGAGTCATAACACCAGTGGATCTTGCTCAAATTTTGAAATCAAGCCATGCCAGAAGTTCTCTTTCACTCATAGTTCACCTGTCCTGAGGCTGGTCACCAATAGTCAAAACCTGCGTGTCCCCTCTTTTCATATGTATCCAGTATTTGGTCTTATGATTGAAACAATGTTGCTCAGAACTCTCAGAACTGATTTGTTGATTGTAGCTGTTTAATTAGAAAGGTTTATATACATGACTATTAATATATTTCTTCTAGCATCCTCATGTCTATAATGAGACAGGAATCACATAAATACTTTAAACAAATAGAATGATAGTATTAGCATCCTCAAAGTTAGGTAACATCATTCTCATCATTTTAGAACTGCAGATCCAAGTCTTTGAAACATTCCCAAGTGCCCATGTCCAGAAAATATCAGAGCAGTTATTCAAACGGTCTTGACATTTTTACACTAAACGAGAAGTTTTCTTTGCACGTGTTTATTTTCTTTAAAAGGCCCCTGTTCCCTTTCTATCTGACATAAATAGAACACTTGATAGTCACCACTACTGTCAATATTAGAGACATGCCAAGTGCTGTCACATAGCCAGAATGCTGCTGTGGAATAACGGTGTAATATTATACAACATGACAAGCTTTCATACAC
This sequence comes from Elephantulus edwardii, assembly GCF_000299155.1. Lineage (NCBI taxonomy): Eukaryota > Metazoa > Chordata > Mammalia > Macroscelidea > Macroscelididae > Elephantulus > Elephantulus edwardii. The sequence continues at coordinate 3,029,716 of NW_006400001.1, forward strand.
AGTAGCAACACTAAAGGCAGGGGCATGTGGCTTGTGCAAAACCCCAAAGCCATTAGCTGAAATCCCAGGACTAAGAAGCCAAAGAATTAACCACTAAACCCCAATAGGGCCCCAGCCCTGTGTCACCAAAGCCGCTCCGCATGAGTAGGTTATATCCTTCAAGGCAAAATGTGGACTGACATTCCCCGTTCTGTTCTGGAGCTGGCTGGGCATGTTATCTTCTCAGCGTGGATTGGATGAGGAAAGTGAGAAGCAAACAGCAAATTCTTGGCAGCCCAAGACAGGCAGGCAACAGAGAAGAAGGCAGAAGAACTGTCAGGGAACTTTGGAAAAGTCGTTTGACTTTTGTGATATTTATGTCATATTTTTTCCTTCCGTCGTCAGCCTGCTGTTTGCAAGTGTCTTTTCTTTTCTCACAAGCGAGAAGGAAATGGGAATGGTAAGAAGGAAAAGCACAGAAGGGGCCATATAATTGTCTCTCTACCTTTATCCTGATTGTCATCACTATTGCTAGATTTGTGGCAGCTACAGTCTTCCGAAAGTGGAAATGTCCAAATTACATAGAGTTACAGAAAACCCACTGAAATGGAATAAAGGACAAAGAAAAGCCAGTTATCGTAATGGAGTTCTCCAGTTAGAACAAAGAGAAATCTGATAACACCTTGCCTGGATTGTTTCCTTCAATAAACTCAACTCCTTGTTGCCTAATTGGAGCCAACTCAGAGCTGATCTTCTGGTGGAGTTGTGGAGGCTGTAAGTCACAGCGGGCAGATTGTCCATCTTTCTCCCATAGGGCCTGCGATGGATTTGAATCGCCAGAGACATGTCACCCTTGAGTTGAGAGCACAGCTTCTTATGGACTACGCCACCAGAGTAATAAGAAGTAATACAAGGCCTTGGTCAAAATGTCAGTCAAATAATTTCAATGGCCTACTCATGAGTTATTTTTTAAAAAATTATTTTGATATGATGCTGCTTCTGATGACAAGAATATAAAATTTAGCCAGGAAATTAAAAGATGAATTGCATTGGGAAAGTCTGCTGTAGGAGAGATCTCCAAAGTACTGAAGAACAATGGTGTCACTCCAGAGACTAAGATGTACCTGGTACAGGCCATGGTCTTTTCTATTCTTTGCTATGCTTCAGAGAGCTGGGAAATGGCTAGGGATGATAGAAAGAGAGTTGATACCTTTGAGCTTTGGTGCTGTAGAAGAGTATTGAATATACCATAGACTGCTAGGAGAACAAACAAATTCTTCCTGGAGAGGGTTAAACCAGGCTGCTCCTTGGAGGCAAGAATTCTGAAGCTTTGTCTAACATAATTCAGACATGTAGCAAGGAGGGAACAGTCCTCGGAGAGGGACATCATGCTTGGAAGGGTGGAGGGACAGCTCAGGAGAGGAAGACCCTTGATGAGATGGATTGATTTCATCACTGGGGTAATGGGAATAAGCATGTTGGAGACAGACAGATTGACAAGGGATAGAGCAGGGTTTAGGGCTGTTGTATACATGGGGTCACTATGAGCCTCAAGTTACTCGATGGCACACAATAGCAACACCATCAATACGTGGCACATAGTCATTTCAAAACTGCTGCCTTCCTACCATCTAGTTTCATTTCTAGTCCCTCTCCACAGAGGTAACTACAAGAAATTCTAACAACTTCAATATTTTCTCCATTATCATGATGTTGCTCATGGGCTCATCTTTGAAGATTTTCATTTAATGTTGAGGTGAAATGCAAACTGAAGACTGTGGTTTATGATCATTCTTGTCCTCCTGTGGAGCCTGTGATGGATTCAAATTGACAGATAGGCACCACCTTTGGATAAGCAGGACACTTATGCTTAACAGTTACTAGTCATCTATTATTATGTATAAGTAGCTTATATGTGGTGTTCTCATGTAGAGCCTCTACATAATCCAAGAGATGATGTTCAGAACATAATAAGGAATGCTGTACAGTTTAAGATCAGAAAAGGCATGCAGCAGGGTGGTATATTTTCACCACATTTACTTAACCTACATGCTGAACAAATCATTTGAGAAGACAGGTTACGTGAGAGGACCTCTGGTGGCTTAGTTAGCAAGGAGTTGCATTGCTAACCTAATGGCCACTCATTTGTCCATAGAAGAAAGATGACCAATCTCCTTTTATACAACTGTTGTTGTTGTTTGTTGTCAAGCCAGAACTGACCCATAGCCAATCCTCCAGTGAGTTCTCAGAGACAGCTAATCCCATGGGAGGAAACTGATCATCCTTCTCCCATGCAGCTTCTGGTGGATTTGAACTGCTTGTCTTTGGGATTGTAGCACAGCTTCTTACCACTAGACCACCAAAGCTGACTGCATACAATTACAGCCTCTGAAAATCCACTAGCGAGTCAGCTATGAGTCTGTTGACACTCCGCAATAAAAAGTTCGAGACTATCTGAGGGAGAACACATGGCATCAAAGACTATAGCCTTCAGTTTGCTTTATGCCTCAACATAAAAAGAATATCTTCAAAGGTGGGCCAATGGAGAAAACATTGAAGTTGTCAGGATTTCATGAAGTTGGATCCACAATCAATATCCAGGAAAGCGAAATCAAGAGATCAGTCAATAGCTTATCCTTATCGCAACAGACAAATCTGCTCCAATAGGGCCTTTTAAAAATGTTACACCATGTGGATTAAAGTGTGATTCACATGCATGCATCAAAAGTTGCATAAGAAATAAATACAGGCGATTAAATCCTTGAATTATGATGTTGGTGAAAAACATGGATTTCCAGGAAATTAAACAAACTAGTCTTGGAAGGTACAGCTAGAATGTTCCTTTGAAATGAGGATGATGAGGTTTCGTCTCCTACATGTAGGACTTCTTATCAAGAGAAAGAAAAACATCCTGTTAAGACAATGGAATACCAATGAGGAAGATGAAGATGAATTTACAGAGTGGCCCAAACGTAACGATTAATGTGAAGGTGGTCCAGTACCAGGCAGGGTTATACTTCGTGGTACATAGTGCCTTTTGCGTCAAAATAGGCGCTAGAGCATTTAATCCCACAAGACATTTCATCTAATCCTTCTCCTGTATGTTGTCTGTTGGGTGGGGTTGCAACAATTTAGCTTTACCAAAAGAAGTTTGTGAGAATACTAAAGGTAAGCTGAATACCTGAAGGAACAGTAACCATAACAATTCCTTGTGAATGTTGAATTGTCATTTCTTTGATCAGGTTACATGGACAACATTGGAAAGTCCTTTCCCAAAGACTTTATTGGGTGAGAAATGTAAAACCCATCTTACTAGCAAGATTCCAAACCAGGCAAGAAAAGAATAACTTCTGAAATAGAAATTAATTTAATCTAATGCTGGTCTAAACCTTGCTTTGTTATTCTGGCAATATTTTATTAATATCAACTCACCATCCAATAAATTTCTACCTAATTTTAAACCAATATTTAATATGGGGAAAACTCTAGGGACAAAATTTGAACTAGTATCAATGAGACATTAACCTAATTAATTAAAAATTGTCTTATAATTAAGAAAACAAATGAACAAAGGATGTTTCTGTAAGGCAGTGACTTCAATTTGTTGTCATTTTTTTCTGTCTTTTATTTTTGTTTACTTGCAAGTTCTCAGAATTCAATAATTTGCACTGGGTATCCCAGTCATTAGAATAAATTAGCAACACTCCACCATAATTCACCAGAGACTGGGTTTTGATAAATGGAGAAAGCATTTTAAAGAAATTCGTGCAGGGAAGCCCAGTTGTCAGCAAGACAAGCTCTCTTTGGTTAACTGTGCTTTCTTTGGCTTCCTCATCCTCCAGTCTCTACCTTTTTATAAAGTGGGAAGGGGGAAAGCATAAAATAATTTAAATCATTAAAAATTCTATCTCTGAGCCTAGGTTTTAATAAACTTAACATTAATAAAGAGTTTGGATGATTAGAGTAAGGACTTCTAATCAATCCAGACAGATAAGATCACACCCATAATTGCATTGACTCTTATTATTTCCTTTTCATTTACTTGTTTCAGATGGAAAATAAAGTCTTGAGATGTCGACGAATGGAAATGAAAATAATGGTTTTCAGTGATAATTTGATAGGAAGTAATTGGCCACCTGAAGAGAAAAACCCTTATCATGGAAATAATTACAAATAATTGGTTACTACAAGATTGGACTATATTTGATATGCTCAGTACAATAAATACTCTTACCCTAAGTTGCTAAAATGCAGATCTGAGGGTGTTAGCAACCATGTCATCCTGAGACTCTTAAAAATTTTATTTAGTGGCTAACCATGGTGCCACTTTGGCCAGCAGATATGTCCAACAAAATTACTTTGAAGTATAATTTAATTAGCTATCAGTGTTTAAAATCAGGAGCATTGGCATGCAAATCTGCATTTATAGAATGTCTCTTGGCAAATTGAAATACCTGAAAACACTGGGCTCTATTTTCAATGGAACAATGCTGAAGAGTTAGAATGTATTCTAGAAATAGCTGCAGTGTTGATTATTCACTTAGAAGCCACAGGCACATGGAGATGTTTGCATTTGTGACATTAAGTCTAATAATATCTCCTTTATGAAATAAAAGGAGAGTTTTTGTAGTAATATACTAGATCTTAACCCTGGTGGCTTAGTGGTGAGGAGTTGGGCTGCCAACCCAAAGGTGTATGGTTCGAAACCACTACCTGCTCAGTAAAAGAAAGAGGGACAATATTCTCTCATGAGACTAACTTAAAAACCCACTTGAGGCTCAGCTCTGAGTCTGTTCTGTCTCTAAATTACGCAACAATAACATAAAATTCTTGATTTTATTAAAATCCTAGCAAGTAAAGGTGACATAAGCAATTGTTTTCTAGTAGATTCTGACTTATGAGGTAGAGTAGAACTACTTCAAAAAGCTTCTAAGACTACAATCTTTATAAAAACAGATTGTCACATTATCTTCCTTAAGAGCGGCAGGTGGCTCAAACTGCCAAGCTTTCTACTAATAGCTAAGCATTTTATCACCCATTAACAAGGCTTCCTTAATATATGTTCACAAATAAACAGTTTTGGATGTTTTTTTTAAGAGTCTCACTCAACCTTACTAAATCTGAAGAGAATCTGAAGTGCTTGATGTAGAAAGTCAAGGACTGTACTCTTCAATATGGATTGAAGCTTAACATCAAGAAGACAAAGATTCTCAACACAGTGACCATTGGCAGCATAGATATAGATGGAGCAGAGTCTGAGGTAGTTAACAATTTTAACTTGCTCAGCTCCACAATCAACAGTCTTGGCACCAGTAGCCAGGAAATAAAAAAACAAATTGCATTGGGGAAGTATGCACTGTGTCAGGGACCTCTCCAGAGATGCAATGATATCAGTCTAGACAACAAGACATGCATGATCCAGGTCATGGTCTTCACAATTACCTGCTGTACATCAAAGAGCTGGACAATGACAAGGGATGACAGAGGAAGAATCAATGCCTTTGAGTTGTGAGTGATAGTGCTGGAGAATAATATCGAGCCATACCAAAGACTGCCACGAGAAGAAACAGGTCTGCCCTGAAGAGGGTAAAAACAAGTTTATCATTGGAGGCTAGAATTTTGAAACTCTGCCTCACATACTTTGGGCACATTGCCAGAAGGGATCAGTCCTTAGAGAAGGACATCATGCATGGAGGAGTGGAAGACTCGGGATGAGATGGATTGATGTAGTAACTGGTATAAGAGAGTTAAGTGTACAGGAATCAGTGAGACTGATTTAGGACAGAACATGTTTCAGACCTGTTATACATAAGAACACTGACTCACCGGCGACTCAGTGTCATGTAACAACACCAATAACACTCAAAGTGACAAATAATAGAAAAGGAAAATATGACTCTGAGTCTTAAACTTTGTGCTGAGTCTTGTTAAGTCTTCTTTGAATTCAATTATAAAATGACTCACTGATGTTGATTCAAATGTTCATCCTTTATTTGGTCTGTGGTTCAACATGCCAGATCCCAAAAAATTTCTATAAACATTCTTAGAGACATTTTAATAAGTTAGAAAAAATAATTAGCTATAATTTTCTACCCTAAAACAGAGCCTGTTGGGTTTTGTATTTTGTATGAGATAAGTCAAGAAAGGAGTGAGTCAAGGGTGTATCATTTCTCCATATTTTTCAGGCTTTATGCAGAGTGGATCATTCACGAGGCTGGACTTTATGAAGATGAATGTAGAATCAAGATTGTAGGAAGACTTACCAAATAGCTGTGCTATAAATACAATACAACTTTGCTCACATAAATTGAGGGTTGCTGTAGAATGTCAAAGACTACAGCCTTCAGTATGTATTATATCTCAATGTCAAGAAAAAAACAAAACAAAACAAAACAAAACAAAACAAAAAACAACCAAGAACAAAAAACCTCACCACCAGGCTGATTGCCATTATGATAGATGGAGAAAAGTTTTAGAAAAGTCTGTTGTCAGGGACCTTTTGAGAGTGTTATAGAGCAATGATGTCAGTATAGAGACTAGGGTGGACCTGATCGAAGCCATAGTCTTCTCAATTGCTTTCTATACATCTGAGATCTGGAGAATTACTAGGGATGGATAGAAAAAGAATTGTTGTGATAGAGAAGAGTCTTGAATATACCATGGACTGCCAAGAGAATAAACAGGTCTGTCTTAGAGAGGGTAAAACCAGGCTTCTCCTTAGGCTAAGGGTTTTGAAGCTTCGTCTCACATACTTTGGACATTTGGCTAGGAGGGAACAGTTTTAGAGGAGGATATCATGCTTGCAAGGATGGAGGGCCAGCTCAAGAGAGGAAGTCCCTGGATGAGATGGATTGACACAGTGACTGCGGCATTGGCACAGGTATGTCGAGGATGGTAAGGTTGTCTCAAGATAGGGCAAGGTGCACTATGAGTCATAGTTGGCTTAACAACACATAACAACAACAGCTACATTACATAACAGCTCTTATTCTTGGTATTTGATATCATTTTATTTTTATTTTCATTGGTTTACATACAAAATTTGTATACATTGTGTTTCACATTTTCCTTCATTCACATTATGTTTCACACAGTCATTCTTATACATTGTGTTCTATAAAATTAAGACTCTTTCCAGAACATTAACATTGTTTAGCCATTCTATTGTTGTTATATACCACTGAGTGGCAATCTGTACATAGTCAACCCTCCACGGAGGTTTCAGAGGAATAAAATCACATAGGAGGGGATTGCTCATATTACTTCCATGGAGTTTGAATGGCAGGGCTTTGGGTTGGCAGTGTAACTCCTTACCAAGGTCTTCTGTCTTTACCAAAATGATTGACAAGGTCACAGTGTTACATGAGATTGGTCAGTTTACCATGCAAAGTAAGTTACTGTGGCCTTCTAAGAAGATTGTTTAATCGATGGTAGGAGGGTCAAGCTTTGAAACTGAAAGTGTATAGTTACAGAGAGACTTCACTATCATCAATGAGAGTGTGAGGTGAAGCAAATCCTGTAGACCAAGGACCCAGAAGTTTGTAATCTAGAAGAGAGATGCATAATGCTGAAGATAGTGTAAACTGGTGAGAGACAGTGGCCATGGACTTGCCAGCTCATAGCGTAAGATCTGAGCACAATCAGGCAGGTGACTTTCTAGTAAAGCTAAAGGAGCTGTATTAAATGCTGATTCAAGATAGGGATGTCAGTGAGCCTCACAATGGGACTGTGTCAGAAGAATGTCCTTAAAGGGGGACAAAATCACACCAACAATAGAGGAAGGGACGGGTAAATAAAATGGGAAAGATTCCCCAGGGATCTGGAAAGATAGAGCGATGGTGTGCATAGTTAAATGTTGATTAATTTTATAAAATATAATGAATCAGAATGATTGTATGAGACTTTATAAAAGAAAGATCGTATGAAACAAAATGGATATGAACATTGTAAGCAAACCAATATAAAATAAAATTTATTTTTTATTATAGAAGATTTTTACAAGCTTTTACAATTGGAGATTGATTGAACATGCAATCAAGATGCATTGATAATAATGGGTGACTGGAATGCAAAAGTCGGGAACAAAGAAGAAGATTCAGTAGTTGGAAAACATGGACTCAGTGACAGAAATGGAGCGGGAGAAAGAATGATCAAATTTTGCACAATCAATGACTTATTCATAGCAAATGCATTTTTTAAGAGACAGAAACACAGGTTATATACCTGGATTTCACCTGATGCTATGCATGGGAATCAGATTGATTACATCAGTGGAAAGAACCGCTGGAGAAGCTCAATATCAGCTGTGAAAACTAG
>NW_006400001.1:3040025-3051968 GCF_000299155.1 Elephantulus edwardii
GGAGTTTAGGGCTGTTGTACATAGGGTCGCTACGAGTTGCAGGCGACTCGACGGCACATAACAACAACAACAACAAAAAATTTAAAAAAATGGTTGAACACTGAAAAACTAAAATCAACTGTGGTACAGTCACGCAATAGAATATAATGGGACACTGAAAAACAATGAAACATTACATAGCATATATGAGCCTGGATGACATATGCTGAGTAAAATTTATCAATCAAAGAAGGATAAATACTATTTAACACCCCTGTTATAAAACAGGATTAACATGAGGGCTTGGGAAGAGAATAGGAAAAAGAATCAATAGATAACAAGGCACTGGAACAGATTAGGGAAAGAACTGTCTGAAAGGAATATCTCATTAGATAGTATATGTATGACCCAAGTCTGAAGAAAGGCATTGCAAAGTGGTATGGGGGAGGGGCAAGAGAAGAAGAATGAAGAAAATGTGCAACAATGAATGAATTAAAAAATAAAAAGAGAGAGAGAAATAAGTAAGCCAGGGAACGACTGTGCTTCAGATCATCAAATAGTCATGTGCAAGTTCAAATTGAGGCCAAAGGAAATTATAATAAGTTCACAAGAATCAAAATATGATCTTGAGTCTACTCCATCTGTGTTCCAAGATCATATTAAGAATATGTTTGAAACCTTGAAGAACACCAATAATCAAAGACCAGATGATCTATGGAATTAAATAAAGGATATCATCCATGATGAAAGCAAAAACGTCATTACAAAAACAGAGGACAAAGAAAAAAAATGAAATGGATATTGGTAGAGGCTCTAAAGACTTCACTTGGAGCATCAAGAAGGCAACACAAAGGAAAAACACGGCAAAGTAAAAGAGCTATACAGTAGATTTAAAAGGGTTATTAGCAAAGTCAAAGCAAATTATTAGAATGGAATGTGCAGAGACCTAGAATTAGAGAATAATAAAGGAAGAAGTAGCTCTACATTTCTCAAGCTGAGAGAACTGAAAAACAAATTCAAGCCTCAACTTGCAGTGTTGAAAAATGCTCTGAGCAATATACTGAAAGACCCAGAAAACATCAGAAGACTGTAACAAAAAGAAGTGATTGGTAATGAAAAATTTCAGGAAATATCATCTGAGCAGGAGTCAATGGTAATGAATGAGGAAGTGCAAGCCGCATTGAAGGCATTGGCAAGAAATAAGGTTCCAGGAATTTGTACCAATTTACTAGTTTCAACTAATAAAGGAAGCCCTGGATACACTCACCATTCTGTACCAGAAAATATGGAGGACATCTAGCCAATGGACAAGAAGAGGTCCATATGTGTTCCTATTCCCAAGAAAAGTGATCTAACAGAGTGTGCACTATTGAACAATATCACATGGAAGCAAAATACTTCTGAACAACATTCAATAAACAGCTAAAACTGTGTGTATGTGTATATGTATATGTACATGTATATATATATATATGTATATGTATATGTATGTGTATGTGTATATGTATATATATGTATATATATATTATATATATGTATATACACACACACATACACACATATGTGAAACTTCCAGAAGTTTAAGCAGGATTTAGACAAGACCATGACACCAGGGAGATCATTATCTATGTCAAATGGATCCTGGCTGAAATTAAAGAATACCAGCATAATTTCTACTTATGCTTTATTGAATGTGCAAATGTGTATGACTGTGTGGAACATAACAGGTTATGGCGAACATTGAGAACAAAAGGAATTTGAGAACATTTAACTGTGTTCATGAGAAACTTTTGCATACCCCAGGAAGCCAATGAGAAACTTTTGCATACCCCAGGAAGCTGTTGCGAAAACAGAGCAAGGGAACATCGCATGGTTTAGAATTAGAAAGAGAGTGTGTCAGTGTTGAATTCTTTCTCCGTATCTAGTCAATCAGTATGCTGAGCAAATTCTCTGAGAAGCTGGACCCGATGAAGAGGAAGCTGTAACCAGAATTGGAGGCAGACTCATCAATAACCTGTGTTGAGCAGACATCACCTTACTTGCTAAAAATGAGGAGAACTTGAAACATTTGTTGCAGAGCATCAAAGAATACAGCTTTCAATATGAATTTCATCTCAATGTTAAGAAAAAAAGGATTCTAACCACTAGACCAATAGACAATATCATGGTAGATGAAAAAAAGACTGCAACTGTCAACAACTTCATCTTTCTTGGATCCACAAATAACATCATTGGTACCAGCAGTCAGGAAGTCAGGAGATGCATTGCACTGGGAAAGTCTGCAGTTAGAGAGCTCTCCAAATTATTGAGGAGTAATGATGTCTGTCTGAGGACTAAGATGTTCAGGTTCAGGTCATGGTATTTCTAATCACTTGTTAAGTACCTGAGAGCTGAAGAGTGAATAAAGAGGACAAAAGAAGAGTTGATGCCTTTAAGATATAAACAAGAGTAAATAAACAAAAACGCATGCAAGATGATAAAGAGCCTGAAATTCTAATTCTCCGCTGGTAGTATTGTAAAACGGTACAACTACTATAGAAAGCAGGGAGCTCTGATGGTTTATTGGTAAGGAATTGTGCTGTCAACCTGAAGGCATGTTGTTCAAATTCACAGGCTCCTCCAGGAGAAAGATGGACAATCTCCTCCAGAGTAAGTCATTGTCTCTTTAAACCTACTGGAGGGTCAGCTATGGGTCAGTCTCCACTCAACAGTACATAACAATAACCACAGGAGTGAAAGTCAATTTAGTTATTCCTTGGAATTTTGAGATCAGAAATATCATTTGATCTATCAATATCACTACTATGTATTTATCATATCTAAGAACTATGAATCCAACAGATACATGCACACAACAATTAGGAGATTGAAACAACCCTAGTAGATGTTCATCAATGATTCGTAAATGGAAGAAAAGTAATTCTAGTATATTTACACAATATACAACATTAAAAGAGCATTAAGAAATCATGGAATATATATGAAAATTGTATATCTAGAGGGCATAATTAATTAAAATGAGTCAGTAACAACTAAAGAAAAATGTAGAATCATTCTTAGATGGTTAGTAAGGATGAGAATGAGAAAGAATGGAGTAAAAATTAGTAGGTATATAAAAGGCATGTATTCAGATGAGTGAAGAGAAAGGCAATATCCAATAGCAAAATTATCAGTACAATATCAAAAAATAAAAGGAAGATAGAAAGAGGCGTAAATGGATTGATTAAAAGTAGCATTTCAAGGAGAATGTGGGGAAAGTGTGACTACATTGTAGATATTTGAATTAATGTTATTAAACCAAATATGTATGAATGGTTGAATGAGAAATTAATTCACTTTGTAAACTTTTACTCCAATGTCAATAAAAGGAATTTTAAAATTGAAAAGATGCCTACGCTTTAAACTGTTCCTGCAAAGATATAATCTGCCTTTGGAACTTTTGAAGAGAAAAAAAAAAAAAAAAAACCAAAAAACACCTGTGTAGAAAAGTGTGGCTGTCTCACCGTTAAGGGTAGAGACATTATGAACATTGGTGCTGTTAAATTCCGAAAATCAGGGGTTGGAAGGGAATGCCTTTTCTGCTGATTGCGCTGTAACTGGTGCAGCTATAATAGGCTCCAGACACCACTAGAATAGCAGATATCCGCGTGTGACTACAGAGGAATAGATAAGAAAGAAAAAGACAGATGGTGTACTTAGGTGCACTTAAGTCTGATTGCATGAGTTGATAATGAATGTTTAAATATGGCACTCCCATAAAATCAGGTACCTGTAGACAATGCTGGAGTAACTACAGACTTGCTAGAGGGAGGGGGAAAAATAAGTTGGGGATTCTAATTTTGTTTTTGTCATTATTATGATTGTCTATTTGCTTGTATGAGAATTTTCATAACTTTTTCAGAACCTAATCATAAAACAAAAAAAACACCATCAGTAGCATAGAAAGCAGACATTTAGATGAGGAAGGGAATGTGAAGATTATTGCGGAGCTGTGAGAGCTGAGGAGCAGAGCAGAGGCGTGACCAAGGTCGGTCAGTTCTCAGGGACGCACGCGGACAGCAGCCATCGCAACCTTCTTCCTGACACCAAGCACTATATGCACATTGGCTCCAAGAGGATTATGGTCTTTAAAAAAAACAAGAAGACACTTAAGCAAAATACAACTCACATTGTTCAATGGTGTCTTCTCACCATTAACTATTTTAGTATTTACATATTTGATTGACCTTATGATGGACTGAATTGTATCTTCCGAAAATATTTGTTCCCAAAAATACGTATACATGTTTACCTGTGTACATGTCATATATTCTTTTCTGGAAATAAATTTCTCTTTGTTACATGAATGCCTTCAATACGGTTTACACTTTAACATTGTTGTTGTTGTTTAATGCCATCGAGTCATAGACGACTCATAGCGACCCTATGAACGAACAGCCTGAACACTGTTTGTACACACACAAAAAAAAGCCTTCACCAATGGACCAAAAAGCAGTATCAAGACAAACCAGAAAAAATATTGAAGGTATAAAGAGTTAACATACTTGGAATCATAATTATTATCTATTATTCATGGAAACAATGTTGTTGTTGTGTACTGTAGAGCCAAACCCGGCCAGTACCTGACCCTCCAGTGGGTTTTCAGAGACAGTAAATCACATGAGAGGAGACTGACCATCCTTCTCCAGCAGAGCAGCGAGTAGATTTGAACAGCTCTGGACCTAGTGCAAAGAAGCTCTACTACAAACCCAAAGGCACGAGGTTCAAATCTGCAACCTGCTGCATGGAATAAGAATAAGAATGGAAAATCTCCTTCCTTTTCATTAAAGCCCTGGTCAGCTATGTGTTGATTCCAACTCGATGGTACACAAGAGAAACAACAAAGTGAAATTTAAACCCTGCCTAAAAGAAAACATGAAATAATGTTGTGACTGGTGTTGTGTACCATTCAGTCAGAACCGAGTCATCATTGACCCCCAGCTGGGCTTTCAGAGGCAGATAGGAGGAGATTGTGCTTCTCTCATGGAGCAGCTGGTGGAATTAAACTGCACACCTTTAGAAACGTGGCACGACTTCTTGCCACTACGTCACAAGACCTCTTTAACTTGTTAAGGAACTGTGCTACTCCTTTGAATGTCAAGGAGCTAAGATATGTTTTCTCAGACTAAGGTGCATCTGGCTCAATCCCTCAAGTTTTCAATCACCTTGCATGAAGGCAAAAGCTGTCTGAAAAGCAAGTGATACCCAAGAGGAATCCATACCTTTGAATTGTGATGCAGATTTCTCAAAAAAGAAACCGATTTCTCTTGGAGGAAGAGCACCCAGAATGCTCCTTAGTACCAAGGATGGCGGGACTTCCTCTCACATCCTTTGACATGTTATCAAGATAGACCATTCCGTGGAGAAAGCCATGATAGATGGTAAAGTGGAAGGTGAATGATGAGGAAGGTTTTCAATGAGGAGGATGGATGGCTGCAGCAATGGGCTCGCCAATACCAAGAATTGTGAAAATGGAGCAGGACCAAGCTGGGCCTATGAGTCAAAACCAATTCAGTGGCACCTAATATGTAACAGTAATAAAAAACATGTTGGTGAGGCTCTATCATGGCTACAAATGTCTTTTTTTATTTAATTAAATTTTATTAATTTTAATGAACATTTACAGAGATTTGGGGTTTTCATTCATTCATTGTAGCACTATTTTCTCTATCCTCTTCCCCAGTTCGTTCTTCTTTCCCCCCCCCGAAAGTCTGTTTTAATTTTCCAATTGCCCAATTGCCACAGTGCTTGTCAAAGCCAGTTCTGATTAATCTCCTTTGTCAGTGGTGTGTCCTTTGCCATTCCCTATCACCTCTCCTTGAGAGAGACTTTACCCTGATTCATAGGGAAAAGGGGACGGCGTATTCTCTTAGCTACTTCCTGCTGGCTACATATGTCTTAAGTCAATCACCTTTTACACAGAGAAGCTGAAGTTCAGGCACAGAAACAAATAAAGACCAGTTGGGAAAAGATATTCCACAGCTAGGAACATGCCCTGAGGAAAATAGAACTGAGATACAAATGGAGATATGTACACCAATGTTCACAGCAGCGTTATACACAAAATGAAATGGATTGAGAAATTGTGGTACGTTCACACAACGGAATTCTAGACAGCACTCTAGAGCATGCTTTTCAAATCCACCAGCTGCTCCATGGGAGAAGGACGGACAATCTCCTCCCAAGTGATTAACTGTCTTTGAAAAGCCAGGAGGGTCAGCTAAGGGTTGGATACTAAATGGTACACAACAATGACAACAACAACAACAAAACACTCAGGAGAAAAGATCTTGTAATACACTGTATAACAAGGGAGAGTCTAGAGAGCATTACGGTGGGTGAACTCAATCTCATAAAGACAGATGCTTGATAAGATCATTATTGTAAAAACAGAAGGATCACTAGTAAGATGTGAATAAAAGTAAAAAAAGTAGAGGGGGAGGGTGGCATGGGGGCTGAAAGGGAAGAAATCATAAGTTGCAGGGTTGGGTGGGCAGGGAGAGGGGGTGAAGGAATTAGGCTGGATTCAGTGGGGACCTGAAGGGAAAGGATGAAAGAGGCCATAGATCACTAGTAATTAGTTTAAAATATGTAATTTATGGTAATTGTGGTAGGACCCTCCTTCTCCAGGAGCGCATTCTAGTGGATTTAAACTGCTCACCTCTGGGATTGCAGTGCAGCTTCTTGCCACTAGGCTACCAGAGCTCATTGTTGTGAGAAGATTGAGATTGTTCATAGCTTTAATTTGCTTGGCTCCACAGTCAACACTCTTGGCACCAGGTGCATTGCCATGGGAAAGTCTGCTGTTAGGGTCCTCTCCAAAATACTGAAGAGCAATGGTGTCTCTCTGGAGACTAAGGTGCATCTGATACAGGCCATGGTCTTTGTAATCACTTGTTATGTATCAGAGTTGGGCAATGAGCAAGGAGGATAGAAGGAGAATTGATGCCTTTGAGCTGTGGGTATTGAGCGTACCATGGACTGCTAGGAAAACAAACAGATTCCTCCTGGAAAGGGTTAAACTGGGTGGCTCCTTGGAGGCAAGGATTCTGAGGCTCTGTCATACTTTGGACATGGTGTAAGGGGAGACTGGTTCTTGGAGAAGGACATCATGCTTAGGAGGGTGGAGGGACAGCACAGAAGGGGAAGGCCCTCTATGAGGTGGATTGATTCAGTGACTGGGTTAATCGGGATGGGAGTGTCAGAGACAGTACGATTGGCACAGGACAGAGCAGAGTTTAGGGCTGTTGTACATAGGGTCACTATGAGTCACAAGCGACTCAACCGCACATAACAACAGCAACAACAATGGTTGTATGAAACACAATGTAAATGAATAAATCAGTGTATGTGAGATTTGTATGCAAACCAATATAAAATTTTAAAAAATTTGGTTGGGTATTTTGGTTTGTTTTTTTAAAGGGATCACCAAAGAACTCAGAAACAGAAGCAAAGAAGAGACAAGGGCCTTCTCCAAAAGTGTGCATGAGAAAGCCTCCACTCAGACACAATGCCCTGAATACAGACTTTCAGCCTCATAAATCGAGCAAATACATTTCTACTTGTTCAACCCACCCACTTGGGGTATTTCTGTTAGATCAACACTAAGGAACTAAGACAGACTCCATGCAAAATTAAATAAGGATTTAAAAAATCCTTGAAAGAATGCTGGGTTTCATCGTCTTAAATATGCACTGAATTTCTCTAAGGGGCTCCAGCTTCAACATCTTCCTAGCATATGCTGTCCAAACAGCTCTCCAACTATATAACAGAAATTTGGGAAAGTGAAAAGTGAGAGATCTTGCTTAGATCTTGACCCCGAGGGTTGGTTGATTTTGGGGACAAGTGCACCTTTGCATGTGGACACTGGTGTGGGGAAAACCCAAGGGAGGTGATCATTCTGACCTAAAGAGCATGCTTCTCACAGAGAGAAGACATCGATCAAAAGCTGTAAATAAATTGGACCTGGCACCTTAAGTGCCTTAAATGTTTGAAGTTAAACCTTAAATTGCATCCTTATTCTTAAAGGAAGCAGGCGAGCCTCCCATCAAAGAGACTGGTGGCATAATCAAGATGAGTAATGCTGCCAAGTTCTTCACAGTCTGCGAAGGGAAGAGAGTCCCTGGTGCAGGGAGCAGTGGAAGTCCACATGTCACTTCTCATAAGCAGGGATCTGGGTGAGGAAAGGCGCACATGCCCTTACATCAGAGTGCTGACATTTATCAGAAACTCAACGTGGTGGGGCAACGGCTTCCTGATCGTCATTGCCAAACAAAGTCTATATCACACTTGGAATTTTTTGATCACAGGAAAGACTTAGAAAATGATCCTTTAAAAGTAAGGAAAACAAGAACTCCACATGCATCGTGAAATTTCTTTAAAGATAACCTTCATATAAATAGGTATATACTGTAACTAATGTGATAAAATGCCATTATGCTAGCTACCTGAAAGGTTCTTTTATTTCCCACCCATCTAATATTAAAATAACCATTGATATTGTTGTTGTTAGGGGCTGTCGAATAGAGTACGACTCATAGTGACCCAATGATCAAAAAATCTGTAGCCAGTCCTGTTCTGCTCCATCCTCACACTTGCTGACACACAAGAGCCCAGGCTACAATGAAGAGGTCGATATCCTAAAACTTGTAGAGATTAATTACAGACTGAGGTCAGAGAAAGAGAGACAAGAAGCAGAATGTTACGTTGTTATTGTAGTTATGTGTTGTTAAGTCAGAACCAAGTTCCAGGAGATTATTTTTTAAAATAATTTTGTTACTGTGATTTTAATGAAAGTCTACAGAAGGGTCGTTATGAGTCGCAAACGACTCGACGGCACATAACAACAACAACAGAAAACCTGGATTTCCATTCATTCTCTGTTGTACATTTTTCTCCCCACCCTTACCCAGATCACTTAAAAAAAGATCATTATTTCACAATTTCACCAGTCCCCACCCGAGTCCACTTTGCTATGCATCTCTTCTTCTAGACTGTTATGAAAATGATGCCTCATCATATATTCCTTTTAAACAGTTCTTTTCTTCATCTGTTCCAATGCAGTGCTCATTATTTATCCCCTCTTTTCTTAGTTTTCCCTCAACTTCTATGTCAATCCTGTTTTATAACAGTGCCATTATATAGTATTTGTCCTTTTGTAACTGATATATTTCACTCAGTGTATTGTCCTCCAAGGTCACCCATTATATATAATATTTTGAGTTCCCTGTTTTTTTATGTTGTGTATACTTTCAATTGTGTAAATATATCACAGCTTCTCTATGCATTCATTTGTTGATGGACACTTGCGTTGCTTCCATCTCTTTGTAATTGTGAACAACACAGCAATAACATGGGTGTGCATATATCTGTTTAGGTGGCAGCTCTGGTTTCTTTAGGGTATATTCCCAGTAGTGCAATTATTAGGTCAAATGGTATTTCTTTTTCCAATTTGTAAATTATATGAGAAGAGACTGCCCCTCTTCTTCCAATGGAGCATCTGGAGGATTCAAACTGTGAGTCTTTGGGTTCGCAGTGGAACTCTTTATCAGGAAGCCATCAGAGTTTCCATGAGCAAAATATCCAGTACTTTCTGGATTCTGAATTTTTATATTTTATATGTTCAAAATAGAAAATTCAAAAATTCTGGAAGCCAGAAAGTACATGGAAGCAGGTTGTTACAGAAATTAGACCAGAGAAATTTACAACTTTGAAGAGCACTTTTTGCCAATGCCTATCAGGAGAAAGTAGAGCTCAAAGAGATGTAGAGAGAGCATAAACTGTTGGTGGGGTGATTATGTGAGCAGATAGTTAAACCATGAATCAGAATCAATTCAGTGGCAATGAGTTTGGATTTATAGAAGAATTGGAGCCCTGGTGGCACAGTAGTTAAGTATTAGACTGCTAACTCAATCGTTGGTGGATTGAATATATGTGACATTTGATGATAATATGGTATTCTGATCTCATAAGAATTACAGCTTCTGAAGCTTTATGGAGGTATTTATACTCTATCCTACTGAATTGTTATGAGACATAATTGACTCAATGTTGCTCTTGTTGTTGTTATGTACCTGTGACTCATAGTGATCCTATGTACTAGAGCCCTGAAGCCTGCTCTGTCCTTAGCCAGTTTCATTGATTCTGACACACCTACCTCCATTTCTCTAGTTACTGTATCTCTCAATCTCATCCTGGTCTCCCTCTACTGTGCTGTCATTCCAAGCTTCCGATCATGATGTCCTTCTCTAAGAACGAGTCTCTTCTGAACATCTGTCTAAAGTATGTGAGATGGAGCTTCAAAATCTTAACTTCCAAGGAGAAAGTTGTTTTCACCTTCTCTAAGACAGACCTATTTGTTCTCTTGGTAGTCTGGGATCTATTCAAGACACCACAACGCAAAGGCATCAATTCTTTTTCTGTCACCCTTAGTCATTATCCAGCTCTCTGATGTAAAGTAAATAATTGCAAAGACCATGGCCTGGATCAGGCACACTTTGACAATAGTATAATATTATACTCTCTAGATGTTGCTAAGGTGCTCCTGATCCAGGCCATGGTTTTCACAATTACCTGATTTGCATATGCATCAGACAGCTGGACAATAAGAATGATACAAGCAGAATTGATGCCTTTGAGCTGTGATGCTGGAAAAGAGTACTGCTAGGAGAACAAACAGGTTCCTCCTACAGAATGTGAAAGAAGATTGCTCCTTGGAGGAAAGGATTTTGAAACTTCATCTGACCTATTTTAGACATGTTGTAAGGAGTGACCATTCCTTGGAGAGGGACATCATGCTTGGAAGGATAGATGGATAGCGCAAGAGAAGACCCTGAATAAGATGGATTGATTTAGTGACTGGGTAATGTGGGTAGGCGTGTCAAAGACAATGAGGTGAGCTCAGATGTAGAGCGGGGTTCAGAGCTGTTGTACATAGGGTTGCTATAATCTCAAGCATCTTGATGGTACATAACAACAACAGTTGTTACAAATGTTTTAGTGCTTGACTTGTTTCTAAAAGGTTAAAGGTTGGCAGTTCAACATCATCTACATACTCTTCCTAAGAAAGACTCGGTGGTCTAATTATTAGAGATCACAGACAATAAAAATTCTATAGGGTATTTTACTCTGAAACTTGTTACGTTAATTGTGTGTTGGAATCAGCTCCATGACAACCTGAGTGGGAAGATTTTGCCCAAGTTATGCCCCCCATTCTATAATATTGGATAATGGTAGCATATGACATTTAGCTAAACAGATGTATTTCTGGTGAAGATTTTTAGCTGTGTATCAGGAATTATCAGTATGTTGTTGTTATTATTGTTGTTACATGCCATCAAGTTGCCTGTGACTCATAGCAACCCTCCATACAACAGCTCTGAAGCCTGCAATTACCCTCATTGCACTAGTCACTCAATCTCATCCGAGGTCATTTTCTCTTGTGCTATCCCTCCACCCTTCCAAGCATGATGTCCTTCTTCAAGCATTGGTGCCTCCTGGCCACATGCCCAAAGTTTGTAAGACAGAGTTTCAAAATCCTAGCTTCTAAGGAGAAACTTGGTTTTACTCTCTCCAAGACAGACCTATATGGTTTCTTGGCAGTCCATGGCATGTTCAAGACTCTTCTCCAGCACCACAACTCAAAGACATCAATGCTCCTTGTATTATCCTTAGTATTTATCCAGCTCTCTGATGCATAACAAGTAATTGTGAAGACCATGACTGGGATCAGACACACCACAGTCTCTACACTGATATCATTGCTTCTCAGTATTCTGGAAAGATCTCTGACAACAGATTTACCTAGAATAGTCTATGTTGTTGTTGTGTATCATAGAGTCAGAACTGACTCATAGCTGACTCTCCAGTGAGTTTTCAGAAACAGTTAATTGCATGGGAAGAGACTGCCCATCTTTCTCCCATGGA
>NW_006400001.1:3052933-3054424 GCF_000299155.1 Elephantulus edwardii
GGCTATGCACATGACACAACCATGCTTGCAGAAAGTAAAGAAGATTTGAAGCATTTGCTGCAGAAGATCAAAGACTACAGCTTTCAATATGGGCTACATACATCTCAACATCAAGAAAACAAAAGTACACCACACCACACTGTACCAATAGATAATAACATCTAGATTAAACAAGACTGTCAATAATTTCCTTTTATTTAGACCCACAGTCAACACCTGTGGAATCACCAATGGAAGTCAAGAAATCAAAGATGGGTTGTATTCCGAAATATACTGTCAATGACCTCCCCAATATGCCAAAGACCAAGGATGTCTTTTTAAAGACTAAGATGCACCTAATTCAAGCCGTGGTCTTAGTATTGTTTCCTATGAATTTGAAAGTTGGACTGTGGGTAAAGATAACATAAGAAGAATGGATGCATTTACATTATAATATTGGGAAAAGTATTGATTATTCCATGTACTGTCAGAAGAACAAATCTTTCTTGAAAGATTTGAAACCAGAGTGCTCCTTAGAGTCAAGGACGGTGAAACGTCCTCTCACTTATTTTTTCCACATTTTCAGGAGGAATTGCTCATTGAAGCAAAAGGTTGTTGTTGTTTATTGCCTTCAAGTCAAGTACAACTCATAGTGACCCTATGAACAAAAGGCCTGAAGCCCCTCTACAACTATCAACATTTATCAAATTTCATAGAGGTTTCCAGAGGCATATTATTTAGAAAGTGGATACCACTCTTGCTTCCAAACCTATCATAGTAGGTTATTGTTCTTATATGCTATTGAATCTCCTACTATGCATAGGGACTCTATGTATAGCAGCTCTGAACCCTGAGCCAGTCTCACTTAATCTGACACACCAATCCCCATCACCACAGTTACTGTATTAATCCATCTCATCTGGTATCTTCCTCTCTTGTGATGTCCTTCCACCCTTCCAAGCATGATGTGCTTCTACAAGGACTGATCTCTCCTGGCAATGTACCCAAAATAAGTGAGGCAGAGCTTCAAAATCCTAGCTTCCAAGGAGAGGCTTGATTTCACCCTCTCCAAGAGGGTCATTAAAAGAGAGGAAGACTTTCATTGACGTAAATTGACCCAATGGCTTCCACAATGAGTTTGAGTATGACAGATTAGGAGGGTGACACAAGATAGAAGATTCATATCTGTGGTTTATAGTGTTTCTATTAGTGGTATTCGACTTGATGGCACCTAGCAACAACAAAATAACATACACATTTTTTGAAAAGATGAAAGATTATATAGAACTTTCAGTATTAATTGCATGTCATTGAGTTGCCCGCAACTCATAGTAACCCTAAGCACAATAGCCATGAACCCTACCCTATTTTGAGCCGGTCTCACTGACTCCAACAGACCTAATCTCTTTGTCCCATTTACCACACATGCACTGTTCCTCCACCCTTCCAAGCATGATGTCCTTCTCCAAGGACTGGTCCCTCCTAGCCATGTGCCGAAGTAATTGAGAAATT
>NW_006400001.1:3055099-3057806 GCF_000299155.1 Elephantulus edwardii
GCTCCTCTCCTTGAAACGCAAAAGAAAAACTCCCTCATTGGTACACAATCCCCCCCTGCACCTCCCCAAACCCCACCCCTAGCCCCAAATATAATCCACTCTACAACCCTCATTGCATACTCCTACGAGTACCAAGGACTTTCTTAATGTACAAAAAAGTAAGACTACCAGTTTAAGTTAAAAACTGAAATATGAGTTAAACTTGAGAAATTAAAAAGGAAAACTTGAGGCTTTGAATTATTAAGAATAAATTGAGGCTTTGAATTGTGTTGTTACTGAAGAATGCCAGCTAGTGAATGTGAAACACCTATCTTTGAGGTGCAGCTTAATTCTCTCTATTCCCTAGACCCCCAGAGATCCCTCTCAGAAGCCTGTTGTTGTTGCTAATTGCCATCAAGCCAAAGATGACTCATAGAGACCCTATGAATGAAAGACACTTTTATAACTTTGGTCGTTTCTCCATATTCATAGAGTTCTGGAGGCAAGCCATTCCAGAAATGGATGCCACTCCTGCTTCTAAGCTTGTTTTAATTGGGAAACTCCACAAAACACTGTCTACCATGGGTAACCATTTATCATTTGGCACATCAGTGTGACAGTGTTTAGCATCACAGCAACCATGAGTTATTCTGTACAGCAATGCACAGACCAGTGCTATACCACTTAGAAGAATGTATGCAAAAAAAAAAAAAAAATTAAAGCAGGCCTGAGGGCCCTAATGGGTTTTTAAATAGGAAGCTTTATCACATAGTCTCACTCCTGTTAGCGAATCAAAATTCCACCCTAATACTCACCAATCCCTGCCAACAAGCTGCTGTAGAACCTGGCTCCTGTGGATGACCCAATCTGGATTCCAGCCCCATACTGCTGACCTAAAAGGGATTTTAAATAGGAAGCCTTATCACATGGTCTCACCCTTCCCCCTTAACAAATCAAAATTCCACCCTAATGCTCACCAGTTCATGCCAACAAGCTTCTATCGAACCTGGCTCCTGCAAATGAAGCCTAGGTGATTATAGTTATAGTAAGGAACACCAAGGTTGGAGTGCTTATCACAAGGATTTGGCATATGAAGAGTTATGAAGAATGTTTCTAGAACATTAACAAAAACCATGCTACTCATTCTGAACCAAATATACATCATGCATAGAGTATCAGAAGGCTAAACGTAACCACTTAAAAATAACTGTTTCAGAATGAAGATAATTTTATACTAAAACTAATTGACTGAATGAATTTAAAGAAAGACAAATCATCCCCTAGACAACCACAGCAAGCACAGAGTAATGCTTGCCCAGTACTTCCAGGAGAGATCTTAAGTCATTTACAACATGGAGAGGAAAATATCCAAATATTTCAAGAATGAAGACTCCTAGTATATACTTAACCCTGCTGATGTGAAGCATTATTATGACTCCTTGATTGAAGTGGAAATGCATGGCAAGCAAATAATGTCTGAAACTCTGATGGCCTTTGTGGATAAGGACTCATTCTGCCTTCCCAAAGGCAGGTGGTTCAAATTCACCAGCTGCAATGATTGAGAAAGACAATCTTTTCAAATGCAATTTACATCTATGGAAAACTTACTGGAAAATTAGTTATGAGTTAGTTTTGACTCTGTCGCAATGACTTTTACCATGTTTATTTTATTTTATTTTGGAGGGTTTTTTTTAATCAGACATTTGATCAAACATTAATCTAGTTTTAGAGGAGCTCTGTTGACTTAGGGGGTAAGTAATTAATTACACTACCAAATCAAAGTCAGGTGGTTCAAATACATGCTCTGTGGAAGAAACATTTAAAATCTTCTCTCATGTAATTTCCAGCTTTTGAAACGCCTTTTGGGCTGAGTCAGCCCTGATTGAGGCCAATAAGAGAAAATAAAAACCTCTAGTTGTAAGGTGCTGGTAGTGCCGAGGTGAAGCACTCAGCTATTGACTGAAAGTTCAAAGTTCAGCAATTTGAATCTAAAATGATAAGAATGTCTGTCCCATAAAAGTAAAAGTCTTGAAAAACCGTTTAGAATAGTCTCCTATGCCCTATAAGGTCACAGTGATTGAAAACTGATTAGAAATCATATAAGAACAAAAATCTAGTTCTGACCATGAAGTATTCTGTCGTTGTTCATTAAAGGTTCTAGTTTGGGCTCTTTAAATAGTTCAAACCCGGAGAACTCTACAGCAAACACTAGAAGGAATGTGTCCACAACAAACACTCAAGGCCATGCTGTTCAATTCACACTCAGGTGTGAGCAGCCTGAGACCCAGTGCGACTTTAACACAGACAAAGGGTAAGCCAGAGATGTTTACAGTCTCTGGTCAAGAGGAAATGTTACTTAATCCAGTGGCAATGTGTTCCTTAGGCCTGACCCTCTTCCAGTGCCTACATGTCTTCAGCTCTGTTCTTTCTTCTGTTATCTGTTGGCACAGGCTCCAGGGGTAAATGGTAAATGGCCTTGAGATTGGGGCTGGGCTATGGGAGAGGAGGGATGATTTATTCTCTCAGGCTTTCAGGCCCAAAGGAAGTTTACAGTTAATGTTAGGTTCTAGCTAAGAGCTATAGTGACCTTATGAACAACAGAATGAGATATTTATAGCCTGTGACAAAATCTAAAATATACTGACTTAAGTCTCCTGTGGCTGACTCTGAGAAAAAGGGGAATCCCAGAACACTTGATCGTTCTAATGCGAAACTTATACTTGGACCA
>NW_006400001.1:3058815-3086191 GCF_000299155.1 Elephantulus edwardii
TTTTTTTTTTTTTGTAGTATTCTGTACTAATGGAGGTTTAAGTGTCTGCTAACCTATGCCACAAATACCAACAATCTTGGCAGCCCCCACAATCGCAAATGACCATTTTTTTCTCACCCATCTCTCTGTCTCCTTCTCATCTTCAATGGGTTTTATTTCTCCAAGCATTCCTCACATATATAGTAGGCTGCTGCCAAGTCAGAGCTCTGGTGACCTAGTAGTAAGAAGCTGTGCTGCAATCTCAAAGGCATGTGCTTCAACAGCAGTTGCTCTGTGGGACAAACATGGTCAATCTCCTCCTGTGTGATTAACTGCCTCTGAAAACCCACACTGGAGGATCTGCTCTGGTTTGGGTTTGACTGGATGGTACACAACAACTGCCAATTAAGTATTGTTACTCTCAGAAAGATAATCGAATAAAAATAATAATAAATAATATCTTCAAGTTTTGCAGATAGTCAACTATACATACGTAGTATTATTTCTATTTTTTAAATTTTATTTTATTAATTTTAATGAACATTTACAGATATTTTGGATTTCCATTCATTCATTCATTGTTGCACTTTTTCTCTTAACCACCCCCTACTCCACCCCCAGTTCGCTTCTCTCTTCAAAAAGCAAAAGATAAACTTCTTTGTTGGTATACAGCCCCCAAAAGGCATGTGGCTTTTAATGGGGTCAGTGCAGATAACATGATCACAGATATCATAATGGTGAAGTACTCAATTGCTAGGCAAAAAATTGGTGGTTAACATTCTGCCATTGAAACCATAGGAAATAGTTCTACTCTGAGCTATGTAGTTAGTGTGTTGTTTTGTATGATTGATGCAGAATCGATCCATAACCGACCCTCCCCTGGGATTTCAGAGGTAGTTAATTGCAGAGAGGAGATTGCCCATCCTTCTTTCACAGAGTAGCTCATGGATTTGAACCACGTGCCTTCAGGATTTTAATACACTATGAGTCAAAATCTCCTCCTGACGATTAACTGCCTCTGAAAACCCGCCAGAGGGTCAATTATGGATTGGTTCTGACTCTACAGTACACAACAACAACAACAACAATATGAGTCAAAATACAGTCACCACGAGTCAACATTTACTGAATGCAAGTTCAATTTTATTTATTACTTGATCATTATATAGACAAAGAACATCATAATAAATCTAGAAATATGGAAGTCGTCAAATATTTCACATTGTGTCAACAATCCATGTCCAGGCTGGCAGTAGTCAAGAAATTAAAGGCTACACTGCATTGAGGAAATATTACAAGAAAGACAATTTAAGTTTTCAAAAGCAACTATGTCAGTTTGAAGAACAAATGGCATGATGCACGCTGTGGTATTTTTATATCTCAAAAGCTTGAGGAAGTTGTACAATAAAAAAAGAAAGCTGAGGACAGTTATATTTGAATTGTGGTGTTAGTAAAGAGTAGTGAGTATACTGAATGTCAGAAACAATGAGATTGGCTCAGGATAGAGCAGAGTTCAGAGCTATTGTGCATAGGATCACTATAAGTCGTAGTTAACTCAATGATGTGTAACAACAACAAAAAGCAATCAGGTAAACAAAGAAAGCAGTGTTAGAAGAAATATAACTAAATTAATCCCATCCCTAAAAAAAGTACTGGATGGAGAGTCAAGGAAAAGAAGAGAAATTCTCAGTAAGAGAGACTGACAAAAATAACACTGACAATGAGTTCAAACATATGAAGAGTCAGGATTGTAGAACAGGACTTGGTAAAGGTTCCTTTTGTTGTGCAGAAGGCCACTATGTATCAGAGCTAGCACAATGACAACTAACAGTACAGGACAGAGTTCTACAACAACTTCAAGGTCTTCATCAAAGGGCCCTCCAATATGAATCAAATGACTCCAAATACTGTGTGGTCCTAATGATATCGGTGTTTGTGAAAGACATTATGCATTTTATTGCATAATCCTGTGATAAGCATTTGGATTGTTCCAACTGGATTATCTGTCTGGACCCTAGCAGAAGACCAAGTCAAAAGAAAGAAAGAAAGAAAATAAATACATACATACATACATACATAAGTGAGTAGTAGAGGAAAAGTCTGCAGTCAAAGAATTTTTCAAATTACTAAGGAACAATGATGTTAGTTTAAAGACTAAGGTAAGCCTGATTTAGGCCATGGCCTTTGCAATTACTGAATTACTGGCTTTGCATCGGAGAGCTGAACAACGAATAAGGATGACAAATTTAAAGTTGATGTCTTTGAACTTTTGTATTGGATAAGATGAATATCATATGGACTACCAAAAGGAAAAACAGGTGTGTCTTGGAGAAGGCACACAGCCAGCATGCTGTTGGAGGTAAAGATGACAAAAGTTTCACTTGGCTGTTCTGTTAGTAGAAGCTATTTACTTGGAAAGGATCATCATGCTTGAAGATGTAGAAGGGCTGTGAAAGAGAGAATGACTTTGAATAACGTGGACAGACATTGTCACTGCAGCAATGGGCTCAAGTAAGTCAGAAATGATGAGGATGGCACAGGATTGGACAGGGTTAAGACCTGTTGTTCATTGGGTCGCTATGAGTCGTACTCGACTCAACAGCATTAACCAACCACAAAAATTACAGTAGAGAAAGCGAATGATGACTTATGAAAGAGTGTTCTATGGCTTTGCATTCATATGTGTGTGTTATTTGTTTTGATATCTTAGAAGCTGATTCCTGGTTTATCAGTAAAACGGTATTGTTTTTTGAAACACAGTGCTAGTTCAAAGACTCTGTTTTGATTCCTAGAAAACAGACTTAAAATTCTAAGTCCATAAGGATTCAAGTGATTTAGCCTCTAAGTAACATTATGCACCTACTATCTATCACAACCTATTAAATTATTTCATTTGAACACCTTTATTTAGGTATAATGACCCCAAATGAACAAATGTGCAATCTGAAGCTGTAGAAAATTAAGTAGCTCAAAAAATTCACAGAGTTGATAACATTTGAATGGTCTGATTTGAATGGTTTGATGCTTTTGTTCAACTTCCTTTCCTGCTGAGAATTCATTCTTGATGACTGGAGAATAAATTGTAGTCATCAATTCCCCATGTATATGCTTGGCTTTGTATTATTTCAAGCTCCAGTAGTGCTTTCAAAATCACAGAGAAGTAATTGTTTTATATTCATCTTTTTATTAACCAGAACACATGGGCTCTGTTTCCGGAATTTGTCTGCTTCTTGGTGATTGTGCTTTAAGGGATAACTTTTGATAACGATGACGACAGCAACAATGATGACAGCCGAATTTACTGGGTGCATTTTGTATATAAGATACTCTTCTAAGGAATTTTCACGTATGATTCATTGAATTCTCAAAACAGCAGTCAGAAGCAGATCCGCTTAACATATCTGTTTAAAATTTAAGAAAATTGAGTACCAGAGAGGTTAAAAAGAAATACTACTCAAATTCCTACCTTTAGAAAGTAGTGGTCATGGATTGTGAATTCACACTATCCACTTGCTTTGAGCATGCTATCAACATGTCGTAACGCTGAAATGATCACGAGCCCATACAAAGCCCAGATCTATGGCACTCCAAATTAAATTTCCATTTCCTCAAATGCTTGTGACTTTGAGAAGACAACCATTTCGAATGTTATATTTGGGACTGCAAATGGAGTTTTCAATTTGGCAATAAAACCAGAGTTTATTTTCTCTGTTTTTCAAATGGTGTTTCCTGAGTCAGAGTGATGAGGTCAGCATTATGTAGAAAACGTCAACAAAATCGGTGTCTTAATATCAGTTTTGCCATTAGTCGGTTTGGAACCACAAGCAAGTCATTTAACCTCCAGTGACCTAGTTTTCTCATGTGTAAATAGAAATAAATATTACTACTTCCAAGAACTGTTTTAATGATTAAACGGTCTAATGTTTGTAAAGCACTTAGAACATTATCCCCATTCTTTAAAGGCCAACAAACAAAGGAAACGTAAGTGATTTTTAAGATTGTTGGAGTGACTGGCTTTAACCTTGTTAGGAAATATAAAACTGTTATTGGAAAAGGACACTTTTTAGATTCTGGTTTCCAACCCTTTCAACAGTTCAGAAACAATACATAACTATTTAAGTAGGGAGAGATTACACTGTCAACCTTTTAGAGTCTTAGGGACTCTGAAAAGAGATCTGATGGCTTAATGTTTAGGAATTTTCACCACTAACCCAAAGGTGGTGTTTCCCTGATGGTTAGAACCCAACGGTAGCTCTGTGGGAGAAAGACAGACAAGTATCCTCCTGTGTGACTTCCGGTCTCCCATAAACTTCTGGAGGGTCATCTATGAGTTGGCTCAAACTTGATGGTAATGAGAGATATGAGAGAAACGCAGAGGAGAGGAGAGGAGAGGAGAGGAGAGGAGAGGAGAGGAGCTGAGTTTTAATGTCATGATTCATTTTACATTGCACTGCCAGCAAAGAGTGTTCAACCCCACCATTCACCTTTTACAGAAAGAATGGGTTGTTGTTGCTAGATGCTATTAAGTTGAGGATGATTCAGTGATCCTATGAACAAATGATCTGAGCACTGTCCTATCCTGTGTCATCTTTACATTCTCCGACACACTTAAGTCCATTACAACACTCACTGTGCAAATTCACCTGGCTGAGGGTCTCCCTCTCTTCCACCATCTGCCCACTTTCCCAAGCATGATGTCCCTCTCCAAAGAATGATCTCTCCTAGCAACAGTGCCAAGTATGTGAGAAGCAGCTTCATCACCTTTGCTTCTAAGGAACTACAATCTAGTTACACCTTCTCCAAGACATATCTGTTTGTTCCTTTGGCAGTCCAGGAGACTTTAGCACCCTTCTTCAAGACCACAATTCAAAGACATAATTTTTTCTGTCACTCTTACTCAATGTCCAGTTCTCAGAGGCATAGCAAGTGACTGGAAAGACCATGGCCTGAATCAGGCATACTTAGTCCTCAAACTGGCATCACTGCTTCAATAATTCTGACAAGTCCCTGTTGATTTTCCCAGTGCAGTCCATCTTCAGATCTCCTGAGTATCAAGTATATTGATTGATGAAGTCACTGACCGTTCCATTAAGATTCACACCCTCAGAAACCGGATGGTCACCATAAGTGAAAGTCAACTCAATGGCAATGACTTTGACTTTCTTACGCATTTTCTGGTCGCAGAGTGCATTATATGCAGAACTGTAGACTTTAAGGTCAGTAGTTTGAATCCAGGAGCAGCTCCTAAGGGTAAAGTTTGACAATCTTCTCTCATAAAGATTTATATCCTTGGAAACGCGATGGAGCATCACTCTAAGTTGGTACCAATTTTATGGCAGTAGGTGGTTGAAATTTTTCTCTTTGGGCTGTGGGAAGGGATGTGGGGGGATTGTGTACCAGGGAGAGAGTGCTTATTTTATTTTTCAAAGAGAGGAGCAAACTGCGGTTGGGGGGAGGGCTGGGCGGAGAAAGAAGTGCAGCAATGAATGAATGGAAATCCAAAATCTCTGTAAATGTTCAATAAAATTATTTTAAAGATTTAAAAAAAAATTTCTCAAGGAGATTTAGAGGAATATTGGTTAACTACTCAGCAGATAATAAAAAAAATGACAGTTAAGACCCAGGAGTTGTTATTACAAAAAAGATGAAGATGGTTGTTTCCATAAAAATGTCATCCTTAGAAACTGGTAGGCAACCATGACTCACATGTGGAAATATTCAGGTTGGTTTTGACTGTAAGTTATATGGTTTCCTAGAACTGCTTTTTTCCTCTCTATTTTCACTCATTCCTAACTCCATAGTGGATTAAAAGGTTCATCATTCATTAATTTCTTGTGCTGATGTTTATTATTGTTTTGTTATGGGCTGTCCTTTTGACTATGATTCATAGCGACCCTATGAACAAAAGATCGGAACCTTGCCTTCTCTATGCCGGCAACACAATCTGTGACCTTTTAAGCCCATTTCTGTGCTCGCTGTAACAATCCAGCTTATTGACGACACTCTGGTGGTAGCATCATGATTTTTCTTTAGGGAAACACCAATTCACTCCTTTGAGCCCATGCAGTTGGAAGGGATGAGCCCATGTAGTTGGAAGCCATGTTTTTAGCTTCAAAAGACTTAACCCAAACCTACTGCCATCAAACAAATTCCAAATCTTAGCAAACCCATAGGACAGAGTAGAACTGCTCTATAGAGATTTCAGGACTTTAGATCATTAGCCAAAGGAGAAGGCAATGGGTGGTGGGGCATCACTCATGTCTGTGAAATTAGACAATTGTGTTCTTTTAGCCACAACAATTGGTTGGAAGATACACACATGAAACAATATCAAGGAGAACATTCTTGACTTCTGTTAAAGCTATTGGAGAAACAAACAACACAAATTCCCAACGAAAGAAGGATACTGTCATTCTACTGTGGTTGTTAAGAGCAAAGAGATA
Source organism: Elephantulus edwardii (assembly GCF_000299155.1). Classification (NCBI taxonomy): domain Eukaryota; kingdom Metazoa; phylum Chordata; class Mammalia; order Macroscelidea; family Macroscelididae; genus Elephantulus; species Elephantulus edwardii. The sequence goes on from NW_006400001.1 coordinate 3,065,238, forward strand.
TAACCTTGATGCAATTGGTAACCATCTCATCATTGAGTGGAGAGCCTTCCTGACAGAGGAACCAACATCAAGGAAGCTTGGTTACAAGGCACTGAGTGCTTCCCAACTCATAGCTGACATTCCACAGCATTTCTGAGGCTGCACCAGGGAAGATGGCTCATTTGCCTTTCTAAGAGCAGCTAATGGGTTCAAATGGCCCACAAGTCACTAGTAGGGCTGCAGAGATGCTCTGCCTTCCTTTCCCAGAATAGCGACCAAAATGATCTAAGCACAGGAAGCTGCCACTGTGATTGCTTCTCTCTGTTAAGGATACAAAATTGCTGTAACCTCTGTTTCCCAGGATAGTTATCTGAGACCCCAGCTCATTTCCTTATATGGTAAAAAACTTCTCTGAACACCTCCCTCCCCAATTTCCTTGTTGTTGTTGTTGTTGTTATGTTCCATCGAGTGGCTTGCGACTCATAGAGACCTTATATATAACGTTCCTAAACCCTGCTCTATCCCGTGCCAATCCCACTGCCTCTGACACTCCCATCCCAATTACCCCAGTCACTGAATCAATCCACCTCATAGAGGGTCTTCTCTTCCTGTGCTGTCCCTCCACCTTCCCAAGCATGATGTCCCTCATTAAGGACCTGTCCCTCCTTACAACATGTCCAAATTATGTCAGACGAAGCCACAGAATCCTTGCATCCAAGGAGTAGCCTGGTTTAACCCTCTCCAGGATGAATCTGTTGTTTTTCTTGACAGTCCATGGTACATTCAATACTCTTTTCCAGCACCACAGCTCAAAGGCATCAATTCTCCTTCTATCCTCCATAGTCATTGTCCAACTCATCAGACACACCTTAGTCTCCAGAGACACACCGTTGCTCTTGAGTACTTTAGAGAGGTCCCTAACAGCAGACTTTCTCATCACAATAAGGTTTTTGATTTCCTAGCTGCTGGTGCGAAGAGTGTTGATTGTGGAGCCAAGCACACTAAAGCTATGAACAATCTCAATCTCTTCACCATCCATCCTTATGCTGCCAATTTGTCCAGTGGTGAGAATCTTTGTCTTCTTGACATTGAGCCTCAATCCATATTGGAGGCTGGAGTCCTTGACTCTCTGCAGCAAGTGCTTCAGGTCCTCCTCAGTTTCAGCAAGCAGGGTTGTGACATCTGCATAACTCAGATTGTTAATAGATCTTCCACCAATCCTGACATCACACTTCTCCTCATAAAGCCCAGCCTCTCGGATAATCTGCTCTGCATACAGGTTGAAAAGGTATAGAAATAGGACACATTCCTGACATACACACTTCCCAATTTTAAACCATGCAATGTTACCCTGCTCTGTTCTGACGACTGTCTCTTGGTTCAAGTATAGGTTTCACATTAGCACAATTAAATGTTCTGAGATTCCCATTCTTCTCAGAGTCAGCCACAGTTTGTTATGATCCACACAGTCAAACACCTTTGCATAATCAATGAAACACAGATAGACATTCTTCTGGTATTCCCTGCTTTCAGCTAAGAGACATCTAACATCAGCTACAATATCCCTAGTACCACGACCCCTTCTAAACCCAGCCTGGACTTCTGGCAGTTCTCTGCTAATGTGCTGTTCCAGTTGTCTTTGGATAATCTTCAGTAGAGTCTTGCTTGCATGTGAAATCAATGATACTGTGCTGTAGTTTCCAAACTCTGTTGTGTCATCCTTCTTTGGAATGTGAACAGATATAGATCTCTTCCAGTCAGTTGGTCAACTGGTTGTTCTCCAGATTTCTTGGCACAACTTGGTAAGCACGTCCAGGGCAGCGTCTGTTAGCTGAAATACATCAATTGGTATACCATCTATTCTTGATATACCAAATATTCCTTATTTTTTTGCTATTTCCTTCAAAGCAGCTTGAACTTCTTACTTCATCACCATAAGCTCTTGCTCAAATGTTATTTCATTAAATTCTTCTGTATCTGCCAATTCCTTTCTATACAATGACTCAGTTTATTCCTTCCATCTTCTTTTAATACTTCCTGGATCATTTAATATTCTGCCTAAAGCATCCTTGATTATAGCAACTCAAGGTTTGAATTTCTTTTTCATTCCTTGAGCTTAAGGAATGCTAAGGGAGTTTGGCCCTTTTGATTTTCCAACTCTAGCTCCTTGCACATTTCATTGTAATATTTTGCTTTGTAAGACAATATAAAACCCCTCTTTAACTTTAAGTGGGAGCTAGTTTCTTTAGAGGCAGCCCAGCAGTTTCTCCTCAATAAACTGTCTTGCTTGGCCTGTACTGGGCTCTGTCCTTCCTTGGCATCCTTACAGTCACCACCTTTATGTTAACACTATGGATCTCTACGTATTATTCAATCATAGCTACCTGTATAAATATTCAATCCTGAGAATCTCCTGCAGAACCTGAATGAGAAAATGATTCTGTATGCAGAACAGATCATCTGGGAGGCTGGGCTCTATGAGGAGAAATGTGGCATTAGGAATGGAGAAAGATTCATCAACAACCTGCATTATGCAGATAACACAATCCTGCTTGCTGAAACTGAGGAGAACCTGAAGCGCTTGCTGCAGAATGTCAAGAACTTCAGTCTTCAATTAACATCAAGAAAGCAAAGATTCTCACCACTGGGCCAATTGGCAGTATCATGAGAGATGGTGAAGAGATTGAGATAGCCAACAGTTTTAGTTTGCTTGGCTCCACAATCAATTCTCTTGGTATCAGCATCTGTGAAATCAAGAGACAAATTACATTGGGAAACTCAGCTGTCAGGGACCTCTCTTGACTACTGAAGGGCAATGATGTCAGGCTGGAGATTAAGGTGCACTTGATCTAAACCACAGTCTTTGCAATTGCATGTTATGCATTAGAGAGCCAAACAGGGACTAGGGATGATAGAACGAGAAATTTATGCCTTTGAGCTGTGGTGCAGGAGAAGAGTGGACTGCTAGGAGAACAAACAGGTTTGTCCTGGAGTGGGTAAAACCAAGCTTCCCCTTTGGACATGTTACAAGGAGGGGTCAGTCCTTGGAGAGGGACTTCATGTTTGGAAAGGTGGAGGAACAGCACAAGAGAGGAAGTCCCTTGACGAGATGGATCGATTCAGTGATTGGGGTAATTGGAATAGACGTGTCAGAAACAATGAGGTTGGCACATGATAGGGTAGGGTTTAGGGCTCTTGTACATAGGGTTGTTACTAGTTGCAAGAGACTCGATGTCACATAATAGAAATAAGCACCAATAAGAGATTATTGTTAATTAAGTAAAATTGGTAATCTATCATTTATCAGTAATCATTGCAGAGATGTTATTCTCTTGATTTCTAAGTAGTTGAGTTGCTGGATGGATTTGAAATGGTTAACCCCATCTGCAACACACAGATGAAGTCACAGATCACTCAGCCAGCCATCTTTATTTCTTTGCTTTCAGGATCTAACTCATTAGCTACTTCACTCAACCTTTGGACTATGCTTCTTTTTGTCTTTGTCTTAATTATGTGTCATTTAGTTGACGAGTTTACACTGCGACCCTATGAGCACTACATTAAAACCCTGTCCTTGCCCACTCTGTCCTCACAACCTCTGTCCCACTTCAGCCCACGGTTGCAAACAGTATATCAGACTGTCTCCTTGAGAGTCTTCTCCTCTCACTAACCCTAAAATTTTGCAGGGGTTGTATTTTTTTCCAAGGACTGGAAACTCCTGAAAACATGCTCAAAGCTAGTGAGACAATCTTTGCCTCTAAGAAATGTAAAAAACGACATATCTTTTGCTTTTGTGGCTGATGTCACCATGTTGTTCTTGTTATGTGCCATCAAATTACCTGACACTCATAGCGACTCTATGTACAACAGCCCTAAACCCTGCTCTGTCCTGTGCCATTCGCACTGCCTCCAACATACCCATCCCGATTATGCCAGTCACTGAATCAATCCACCTCATAGAGAGCCGTCCCTCCACCCTCCCAAGCATGATGTCCGTCTCCAAGAACTTGACCCTCCTTACAACATATGTAAAGTATGTCAGACAAAGCCTCAGAATCCTTGCCTCAAAGGAGCAGCCCAGTTTAACTCTCTCTAGGATGAACCTGTTTGTTTTCTCAGTAGTCAAGGGTACATTCAATACTCTTCTCCAGCACCACAGCTCAAAGACTCAATTCTCCTTCTGTCCTCCCTAGTCATTGTCCAACTTTCTGACATATAACAAGTGATTGAAAAGACCACGGCCTGTATCAAATGCACCTTAGTCTCCAGAGAGACACCATTGCTCTTCAGTACTTTGGAGAGGTTCCTAACAGCAGACTTTCTCATGGCAATATGTCTTTTAATTTCCTGACTGCTGGTGCCAAGAGTGTTGTCACCATATATGTTAATTATATACGCACATAAAATAATATTCTTAAAAATTCCAATCTTCACCATGAGTTTGCTTACTGGTTCAATCGTGAAGATTTTTATTTTGTTGTCTTAAGCCTCTGAAGACAGCAACTGAGGTTTTTATAGGAGACTGACAAGATTGTTTTCCTTAAACACAAATGACTTCTTCCAACCCATTCCCAAATGGGCCCTCTCCAACGGTGCATAGAAATGCCCACAGCATATGGCTCCAACAATACTGTTACGTTCACTCCCCAGAGAGATTCACTAGGTCAGTTCTCAAGGCAGTAATTACTCCTTTCATGGAAATAGCAGTTTATCACTCACGGGCTTTTGTAATTGATGTTTCTTACGCCAGTGTTTCTTTTTTAGAGATGCCTCAGAAAGTGACAGATTAACTGCAGGTAACATTGCCTTCTTTATTTATTTAATTTTTAAAGCAGAATCAGAACTATCTTCTTGGTCATGATAGATAATCTCTCAAAAAGAGTCATTCTGTGTTTGGGGGAAAGAAATCCAGTGTAATTATTCACAGCTAACACATGATATCTCACAATTGCAAGGTAACTCTTGAATTTGAATACCACAGAATTCACATTGCAGGTGAAAGTGTTTCCTTTCTTGGACTTTAAAGACTCACCCTCTCAATTTTTATTTTATTTTATTTTTTTAGGCAGAGCACCAAGTCATCTCAAAATATTAACACAAGAAAATGTCATTTGCTCCCACTTCTTTATAATACTGCTTTAACATTTCACAGACTTGAAGCTCATAATAACTATGCAAGCTGAAATTACCAGGATGACTTCTTAGTTGGCCTAATACAAGTATAGAAGGGGAAGTTTTAAGCATGTGCCCATCTGATAGAGAACCTTATTTGAAGAACATTATAGCTAAATTGGAGAGAGCATAGGGCAACAGGAATGATAAATGAAATGGAAGGGATTACTGAACATATGAGAAGAGATTAAGAAAAATGGGGTTGTTTAGTCTTGAAAGAAGATGAGTCTGAGGTGAATTGATTGAGGAATTTGAGCTAGCTAAGGGCCACAATGCAATTAAGTTTGATCCATTTGAAGGTGTACCTTTAAGCAGAAATGTGTGAAAGGAGAATTAAAGGGCTCTTATTTTACAGAAAGTGTAGTGATAAGCAAAGAAAGGATTTGTAAGTACTAAGCTAAAGTAAAACAGTATTAACATACTTAAGAAAATATTTGTGCGGGCTAATTGAAAACTCACATGCAGGAAAGGTAGACACTGAGAGTAAGTATTCAAGTTCTTGGCATGGTTTTAAAAGTCAAAAATTGTTCTGTTGGCTGTTTTTCTTATTTACTGTTTTTTTCTATTCACATTACACTGAAACTGATAAATTTTAATTGAATTCTAATTCATCCAAATGTCATAAAATGAAACATTTACTATTGTAGTGCGAAGTACTTTCTTTGTAAGAAGTATTTTTACACATGTAAAAAGTATTTTTACATATGTAAGAACTAGCCATATGTTTCCAGTGTTTTCCTCAAAGTAAATGTGGCAAAACACAGTATTTAAGGAATAAAGTATATTGTAGAAAAAAAAATGATAAAAAATTCAAATCATCCCTTTTACTCTCTTATTCCATAAGGAATCAGAATTGACAAACAAAAATATATACATAACTCACAGGGTTGCACAGTTTGGTAGGTGGAGGGAGGAGGGAAGCAAATGGAAAGGATCAAGGCAAAAAGACAGAATAATAATGATGGGTAAGGTCGAATGGCAATTAATTTTATAAAACATGATTCATGTGAACGACTGTGTTAAACACAATGTGAATAAAGAATAGTGGGAAACACAATGCATACAAACTTTGTAAGCAAAGCAATTAAAAAAATGTTGTGTACTGTCGAGTTGAAAGCGACCCATCGCTGACTCTCCAACAGGCTTTCAGAAGCAGTTAGTCACACAGGAGGAGATGGCCTATTCTTCCATTAGCAGCTGGTGGCATCGAACAGCGTGCCTTCGGGATTGCGGCACAGCCTCAGGCCAATAAGCCACTAGAACAAAATATATGTGTTTAAAAATACTTTCATGATCTTTGAGACAAAAAAAGAAACAATGAAACAAAAATTATTAGATTTAGGAACAATCAAGGAGCCTTGGTAAATAACAAGCTTTCACACCTCTTGTGAAATAATAATAAACTGGTCTCAACTGATTTCAGTAATCTTCTAGGTGATTTTTGTCGTGTACTTTCAAGTCAGAATTGACTCTTCATTGACTTTCCATTGGGTTTTCAAAGAGTAAATTTCTTGAGAGGAGATTATCTATGCTTTTCACATGGAACCTTTGGTGAATTTGAACAGCTTGCCTTTGGGATTGCAGCACCACCAGAGGTTCAATATTTTGGATATTTAGAAGGAAAATTTTTTCCAGGGAATGATCAAAATTCACTTTTAAAATTGTCTATTTATATCTTATTCTGTTGAATAATTCCACACAATAAAAGAAATTAATCATGTTGTTGACCGCAGTCTAGTTGAGCATGACTCATAGTAACCTATCAACAAAAGACCTAAAGCCCCTCTAAAACTATCAACATTTATTGAAGTTCATAGAGTTTCTGGAGGCATGTTATTTAGGGAGTAGATGCTATTCTAGTTTCCAAAAATTAATCAGAGCAGGAAAAAACAGAGACCTTGAGTGAATTTGCTGACAAAGACTTTTAAATAGTTGAAATTAACAGTTAGAAAAAAAAATATAGAAAAAGAGTAATGTTCACACACACACAAAATAATATGGAAAAGAATTCCACTACTGAAAACTTAAGTAACAAAGTATAGTGGAAATTTAAACAGAAGCTTTAACACAATAGAAGATAGAATTAGATAAAGGATCCATGCATCTCATTGAGAGTCTCCCTCTCTTTGGCTGACTCTCTCTCTGCCTTTCCCAATTTGATAGTTTTTTTTAAGAGTGATTTCTCCTGAAAATATTTAAAATATTTATCCCTATGCATTTGCCTTTTCTTGGTTGGAGTTTTTTGTTTGTTTTTTAACCTGTAAGTGCTGTCATACAGTAATTATCCTTTGGAAATTGATTTACTTTCATCAGCAAAAAATTTTCACACTCCATAAATGTTATTAAGCTTAACAATATTTTATGTATTTACTTCACTTTAATTTTCTAATTCATCTGCTGATTGTTTACCTTTTGGCTATTGTGAATAGTGTCTCAATTAACATTAGAATACAGGTCCCCTTTTTATGAGCTGGCTTTCAATTAATTTTCATATTTGAAAAATGTAAAAGTACCATACTCATTATCAAAAATAACATTTTAAGATTTATCTTGAAGTATAAAGTTGTCAGGTATATGATAATATCTATACACCTATAATCAAAGCCTGGAGAAGAGTACTGAATGGACACACACCATGGACTGCCAAGAGAACAAACAGTTCTGTCCTAGAGAAAGTAAAAACAGGTCAATCATTGGAGACAAAGATGTTTCTAGGAGGGACTATTCACTGGAGAAGAACATCATGCTTACAAGGGTGGAGAGTCAGCACAAGAAAGGAAAACAGTGGATGAGACAGATTGACACAGTGACCATGGTCATGGAGGTGGGTGTATTAGAAACTGTGAGATTGTCTCAGGATAGGACAAGGTTCAGAACTATGGTTTAAAGGGTTACTGAGTCATAGTCAAGTCAAAGGCATACACCAACAATAAGGAAAAAATGAAGAACAGTTAACATGATCAATATTCAAATCTAGGCACCAACCAGTAACTGAAGGTGAAGAAATTAAAGATTATTTCTAACTTCTATAGTTTGAAGCGTAAATTGGCATTCAGATTAGGAGACTCATCAATAACCTGCATTATACAGATGACATAACTTTGCTTGCTAAAGTGAGAAGAACTTGATATCCTTATTGCAGAGGATCAAGGAATGCAGCCTTCAATTTCAAGAAAACAAAGATTAGTACCATGGACTGATAGGCAACATCATGGTGGATGAAGAAGAGACTGAAACTGTCAACAGCTTCATCTTTCTCGGATCCACAATTAACACCCTTGGTACCAGCAGTCAGGGAATCAGGAGATATATTGCATTGGAGAAATCTGCAGTTAGGGACCTCTCCATATTATTGAGGAGTAATGATGTCAGTTTGAGGACAAAGGTATGTCTGATTTAGGCCATGGTCTTTCTGAACACTTGTTAAGCATCTGAGAGCTGGACAATGAGTAAGGATGACAGAAAAAGAATTGATGCCTTTGAGCGGTGGTGATAGAAAAGAGTGCTGAATGTACCAAGGACATCTAAAAGAACAAACAGATATGTCATGGAGAGGGTACTGTCAAGTGTGTTCTTTGGAAGCAAAGATGATGAAGCTTCACCTCATATACTATGGACATGTTGCTAGGAAGAGCTGTTTTTTTGAGAGGTTATATAATGCTTGGAAGAGTGGGGAGGGTCAAAGAGGGAGAAGAAGACCCTCAACAAGGTGGATTGACATGGTAATGGCCACAACAGGCTCTAGTGTAAAGATGTGTAAAGATGGCACAGAATAGAATGGGTTTCATATCCACTCTTCATAGGGTTGCTAAGTCATACTAGACTTGACAGGATCTAACGACAACAGCAGTCTGAAATTGATAATATAGACGATCAGAATGCATTGATTATTACTGGTGATTGAAACAAAGTTCAAAGCTTTCAGTAGCTGGAAAAAGTAAGGTCATGTGAGAATAAGAATGCTGAAGTAGACTTTTTTTTAAGACCAAGGAATTATTAATTTAAACTCTTGTATTCAATAGTATACAAGGTATCTGTACATAATACCACACTGAGTGGAATACAGAGGAATAAAATTGACTAAATCAAGGGAAGTAAATAATAAAGAACCTTAATACCTCCAGTCAGAACAAGGACAGGCCCAGCTGTGGAACAGACGATCAGTTGTTGACGTGCAAGTTCACGATACAGCTAAAGAAAATGAAAACCATCCATGAGAGTCAAATACAACCTTGACTATATCTTTCCTGAATTTAAAGAACATTTGAAGAACAGAGTTGATGCACTGAACATTATCTGAAGACTAGACAAATTGCAAGATGAGGCTCTGAAGTAGATGAATTCAGAGACCTTGAAACTGTCTCATAGATCTTAGATAATGATGAATTAAGGGAGCTGAATGGAAATTTTGAAGAGACTCAAGAAGACAAAGTAAAGTATTGTAATCATGCACAAAGACCGGGAGTGTTAAAATGAAAGAAGAGATCTCACTTGGCATTCATCAATGAGAAAAGAACTAACGGAAGAAAAATCAAGCGTCACATTTCAGTAGTGAAGAATATTATTGGAAAAACACTGAATGACTTCACAAGCATCCAAAGAAGACGGAAGATACACACGGAGTCATTGTAGCAAAAGATTGTGCAATGATGTGATAAGGAAGAGCGTACCATTCTGTTGCACATTGGATTCTGATATGTTAGGATTAGGTCAACTTTATCTAACACACAGAGAGGGCGATGTAATTGTTTGAGTCTATGATAATCCTGTCTTTAATTATTTGCAGTACTCTAAACCGTACTGGGCAGCTGTAGAGTTTTTTATTTCCACAAAAATTGGTAAGAATTATAATCCCCACATTCTTTCCAACAAGTACTGTATTGTGGCGAAAGCATCATGAACATATATACAGACAAGAAAAGAGTAACTGCTGAGACTTCTTGTGCATGACCCAAACCTTTTGGAACCTAGTTCCTTAGCTTGGAAGTGTAAGATCCCGGTTTCATAGGCCATTCCAATAAATTGAGATAATAAATTTAGTGTTTCTGTTCTTCCTCTGAATTTCTTACATAGATCTTGGGGTCCTTTGTTGTTGTTGTTTAGTTTTTTTAAACTTTTTATTTTTTTTTAATGAAAGTTTACAGAGACTTAGAGTTCCATTCATTAATTGTTGCACTTTTCTCCCTGCCCACCCTTCTTATTCACTCTTCTCCTTGAAAAGTAAAACAAAAACCCTTTCATTGTTATACAATCCCTCCCACCAAGTCCACTCCACTGCAGCCTTCATTCTGGACTCCTGTCATGACAATAGTACCCAATCTTATATCCCATTTAAACAGTCTTGAAAGCTTTAAGTTGGTGATATAATGCACAAAATTAGTCTCTTTACTCCTGGAACAACAGGACAAGAAGTATAAGAAGAAACAGAAGAAGATGTGGAATGTATTACTAATTGTCTCCATGAACATGTGTGTCCTTGGCCATAAGACCAGAGGAGCTTAATGGTGCCTGACCATAATTGCTGAGCATTTAGATAAAAATATTCTACCAAAAGAACCTGACTAAAGGAGGTAGAGTATAAAAGTGATGAGATTACACATGCTAGACTCCAAGCTTTCTGGAGCTGTGGTGCTTTGACGGAATCTGAAACTATTCAACCAAGATAATGTTTTAAAGAGGGGTGGAGGTGGGTTCGGCGGGGAGAAGGGTACAAAAATGAATGAATGGAATTCTAAAATCTCTGTAGATGTTCATTGAAATGAAAAAGAAATAAATTGATTTAATTTAAAAAATCATTAGGATAGCAGAGGTTAGTGGTTGGAAGGAGGAGTGTCAAAGAACAGGAAAGATTGAACGTGTACTTGAGAAGATGGGGTGATTATAGGCATAGGTATATGCAATGTATTTGAATGATTGTATAAAACATAATGAACATGAATGAAATGCAATGTAATTTATATACATTATTACATAAAACACGATGTAAATGAATGAAACATAATGCATATTAATAAGCATATGCAAATAAATTTTTAAAAGTCCCCTAAAGTGTTCCAAAGCAAAGTAGTTTAACTTAACTAACAAAGAATGTCTGCTTTGAGAATTGTAGTCTTTCTCTGTGGGGTCAAATTGAAAACAAGCAGCTTGAAAGATTAGATAGAACTCCCAGAAGGCAGTGAGTTTATGTTAACTAGGAATAAATGACACAGAATGAGAGTGATTTCACAACTCAAAGAATATGATCAATTTATGTTGTTGTTCTTAAGTGCTGTTGTTGAGCTGTTGATAACTCATAGCAACCCTATGAATGAAAGACATGAACACTTGTATAACTTTCATCATTTCTCCATGTTCATAGTTTCTGGAGGCAAACTGTTCCAGAAGTGGATGCCACTCCTGTTCCCAAACTTGTTTTAATCAGGGATCTCTCACCAATCACTGGCCATCTTGGGTAACCACTATGACATCAGACACACATCAGTGTCACAGTGTTCAGCATCACAGGAACCATGAGTTACCTCTGTACAGCAAATGGACAGACCAGTGCTATACCATTTAGAAAAAGGTTTGACAAAAACCAATTAAAACCAGGCCTGCTGGCCGTAGACTAAAATCACTCACCTTTGGCTTGGTAGCATAACTAGGCCAACCAGGCCAATAGAGCTCTCTTTATGTTGTTACTATTGTTGTTAAGTGTTACTGGATGAATATGTTGGAATAGATAATTGGTGTGTCTTGGATGTTGATATTTAACAATAAAATGAATAATTTTTTAAGACAAGTATAGGTAAATAATTTTTATACTGTATTAGTTTTTTCCTATTGTTTCAATTAAACAAACATAAAATATACAGTCGCTTAAACAATATAGATTTATTCTCTAACAAATTTATATTTCAAAGTCCAGCACTGGTCTCACACTGCTAGAATCAAGGTGGAGTATGTTCTTTCATAGAGACTTGTGTAGGCAGCCCTTTTCTCAAGCTTCTAGAAGAACAAATTCAAACCTTGAGTTGTAATACTTACAAATGTTATTGGCAGAATATAGAAGGATCTAGGAAGCATCAAAAGAAGACAAAAGAAGTATATAGAATCATTGTACCAAAAAGGATAGACTGACACAGGAGAATTTCATATGATCAAGATGCAGTGGTGATAAAGGTGCAAGTTCAAGCTGTTTTTTGAAGGAATTGAAAAAAAAAGGCCTCAGGAACTGATGAATGTTGCCTGATATATTTCAGCAAATGATTTTTCTCCTGAATGTGGCAACATCTGGTTGCATCAAAAAATCTGGAGGACAACTACCTGGCCAACTGACTGGAAGAGACTCATATTTATTTCATTCAAAAAAAAGAAAGAAAGACAAACAAAACAAATTATTTAAGAGAGTGTAGAAATTATTAAACAAGCTCTCTAATATCATATGTAAGTAAACTTCTGCTGAAGATTATAAGAAAATGACTGGAACAGTACATTGATAGAGAACTACCAGAAATATAAACTGAGTTTAGAAGAAGCCATGGAACTAGGGCCATCATAGCCAAGGTCAGATGGATCTTGGCAGAGTAATGCCTATCTGTGTTTTATTGACTGTGCAAAAGGATTTGACTGTGTGGGTCACAATAAATTGTAGTTAATTTTGAGAAGCATAGGAATCCCAAGACACATGATTATGCTCATGTGTAACGTATACCTGGACTAAGAAGCAGTTGTCAGAACAGAGCAAGGATACTGCATGGTTTAAAATCAGGAAAGAAGGCATCTGAGATGCATCTTGTTTCCATACCTTTTCAATCTATGTGCAGGACAGATCATCTGGGAGGCTGAACTTTATGAGTAGGAATGTGGAGGACGACACTGGGGTTGAGGGAAGACAGAAAGGGAGGGGAGGAATGATGTATAGTGCATTGCAAATGATGAGGGAGAGAACTGTTTAAAAGGGGTATATGATTAGGTATTATTGTCATGACAGGAGTCCAGAATGAAGGCTGCACAGTGCAGTGGACTTGGGGCGAGGGCTTGCATAGCAATGAAAGAGTTTTTATTTTACTCCTCAAGGAGAAAAGGGAATTGGGGCGGGGCGGGGGAGCTGAGGGTAGAGAGAAAAGAGCAACAGTGAATGACTGGAAACCCTAAGTCTCTGTAAACTTTCATCAAAGTTAATAAAAAAAAAGTGGAGGACCACTCATCAACAATCTTCATTATGCAGAAGACACAAGCTTATTTGTCAAAACTGAGGAAGACTGAAACAATTCGCTGCAGAAGATCAAGGACTGCAGTTGTCAATAAGGATTGAAACTCAACCTCAAGAAGACAAAGATTCTCACTACTTGAATAATTGGCAGCAAGCACCATGATAGATAATGAAGAGATTGATGTTGTTAACAATTTCAACTTGCTTGCCTCCGCAATCAACCCTCTTGGCACTCAGCAGTAAGGAAATCAAAAGGTTAATTGCTTTAGCAAAAATTGCCATCAGGATCCTCTGCAGACTGTTAAAGAGCAATGATGTCAGTCTGGAGACTAAGGTGCATTTGACCCAAGCTATGCATCAGAGAGCTAGGCAATGAATAAAGATGCCAGAAGAATCAAAATGTGGTGCTGAAGAAAGATATTGATCATACTATGGACTACCAAGAAAACAAGCACATTTGTCCTGGAGAGGGTGAAACCAGGTTGTTTTGTAGAGGTTAGGAATTTGAAGATCTGTCTGACATACATTAGGCATGTTACCAGGAAAGACCAGTCCTTGCAAAAGGACATTCTGTGTGGAAGGATGGAGGGACAGCACAAAAAGGAAGACCTAGGAGGAGATGACTTTACACAGTTGTGGGGGTAATAGGGATAAACATGTCAGAAACAGTGAGTTTGACTCAGGACAGGACAGGACAGAGTTCAAAGCTTTTTATTGTACATAGGGTCACTGTGAGTCAAAGGTGACTCGATGGCACGTATCAAAAAGAACAGAGGTTATTCATCTTTTGTACCTATGGATTTATTTTTTTTTATTTCAATAATGTTAAGCAAGCCTTCCTCAGAAGACCCTAGAAATAAATTTCTACTTTTACAACTCAAGCATTTCCATTTTCTTCAATGAGATAATCTCTTTATGTCAAAGCTTCAACTTTTACTTATGCTTGCAGGTCACAAGAGGTGTCATATTAATAGACGCTGAAGATTAAAAAAACATAAGCATCTTTAGGGATCATTGTTTTGTATATCACATTCACATTAGCACTAGGTGCTGAATGTCAGGGATTTTTGTAGCTTTATTTCCCCCAATTCTTTTTTTTTTTTAACCACTGGTTCATATGCATTGTTTTTCACACCAGATCTTTCCAATTTCATTCACCCCACCACACCTCCACCCATCAAACTGTGAGACCCTGTGATTAACCACCCTCCATGCCCCATCCTTCCTCACCCCTCGCTACTGCCTCTGAAAGCTTGCTGGAGGGTCAACACTCAAATCCAAGTATCTTACAAAATGGTATTCATATAATCTTAGCAAAATCTTGAGGCTCTTTCCAATTCGTTGTGTCTGTGTGATGGAAATAGAGTCATTGGGTACCCTTCCCAACACTCCTTCAGTGACGTCACTTTGTATCTTACACCCCATTGTGAGGGTTTAGAGCATGGAAATCATCAAACACTGAAAATCAAGACTTTGTAAAGTGTTTTTTTAAATTATCTTGAAAACTATGAAGTCATGCTAATAATTCAAATTAACTATTATGCACTATGTCAAAGAAACTGTTTATTTCAATTTGTCAAGCTCAGAAAGTATAAGTATACTTGTTTATAAATTGTAACAACAGTTCAACTGAGGAAATAAAGCCTTTGAAAAAAGTTTTTAACAGAGATTATTCTTTAAGAATCAATTGACTATATGGAACTTAAGAAAACAATATTGTGTATTATATTATTATTTATAAACTGTTGTCATGAATGGTACTATCAATAAAACAGAATAATAAATTCACGTACATATAGATACATTTTCCCACAGATAACTGGTTGCTGAACATGTACTAGCGCAATGCTGAAGGAAACCTAAAATACAGCTGTCTTCAGTATAAAAGTTAAGATTCAAGTATTATGACTTGCATTTTCTGAAAAATTGTAAAACCTGATAGTTTTAAGTCAGAGCAAGTTGTAGCTACAAGGGAGATCACACACACACAAAAACCAAAAAACAAACAAAAAAAAACTATCAAAAGACCAAAACACCAGTAAATAATAATTTCTTAAAATACTACATGGTAACCAAAATCAACATAACCATTCAAAAAGAATAGGGCAATAAGGTAATTTTGTTTGATGTAATTATATCTGTATCTATATATCTACACCTATACCTACACCTTCATTTATATCTCTATTTCTATCTTTATCTGAAGGTGAGTGATTTTAATCTGCAACACTCAGGTCTGGTTTTAATTTATTTTGGTCAAGCTAGTCTGTCCATTTGCTGTACAGAGGTAGCTGTGATGCTAAACACTGTGACACTGATGTATCAAATGCATAATGGTTACTTATGGTGGACAGTGCTGGGTGGAACTCCCTGATTAAAACAAGCAGGAGTGGCATCCACTTCCAAAATGGCTTGCCTCAGGAAAACCTATGAACTTAGAGAAACAATGAAAGTTATACAAGTGCTCAGGTCTTTCGTTCATAGGGTTCCTATGAGTCGTCTATGACTCCACGGCACTTAACAACAACATCTCTCTCTCTATCTCTCTCTCTTTATATATATCTACCTATCTTAAGATTTTTAAATTATCATTTTACTATCTTTTACTCAATCTATCCAGTTTTAATCTTTAAGTTTTTCTCTCTATGGGTGGTGAGACTTTCATGACTATGTAGAGAGAAATGTAGCCTGACTTTTCACTAAATGTTATGTCCCATGCCATTAAACATTCTTTGAAACATTATTTTTAATGGATACATAAAAATCTCATTACATGTACTATTATTTATCCTCTTCCTTATTGGTTGATATTTACTTTTTTATTAGCTATTATGAATAATGTTGTAAGGGTCAGATTTTCCTACATATTTCAGTGGCAACTGTCTCATCATTTCCATAGGATAGATTTCTTTGGATAGAATAAAAAGTATGGTTGTTTTAAACTTCCATACATACTGTTAATGGACTTGCAAAAAGGTTGTACCAATTTACATTCCTTATAGTAGTTAATATATATGTTTAGTTGTTGTGTAGAGTCAGTTCCAACTCTATGGTACATAACAACATTATTAGATTATTATGTTTAGGTGTTGTTGTTAAGTTGTTAAGTACCATCAAGTCATAGGTGACTCATAGAGACCCTATGATAGAAAGACCTGAATACTTGTATACCTTTCATCCTTTCTACAGGTTCATAGGGTCCTTTAGGCAAGTTATTTCGGAAGAGGATGCCACTCCTGCTTCCAAGTTTGTTTTAATCAGAGAACTCCACCAAACATTGTCCACCATGGGTGACCATTATCACATTTGGAAAATCATTGTCACAGTGTTCAGCTTCACAGCAACCATGAGTTACCTCTGTACAGCAAATGGACACACCAGGGCTATATAAACTAGAAGAATGTTTAGGTTTAGTTAGAGTATATAGTTGTTGTTGTTCTGTGCCATTGAATGAGAACTGACTCATATCTGACTCAGCTGATCCAATGACTTTTCAGAGGATGTAAGTTTCACAGATTGCTCATAGTTTTCCTGTGGAGTAGATGATGAACCACTTACCTTTGGCTACTGAGCTCCCTGGATTATAAGAAGAATGCTTCAATCCTCAAGGAACCTAAAGTTTTAGAGAAATTTGCTGATTAATTTGTAAAATCTACTTGAGTTCAGAGTAAAGCATTTAAGTGAGGACCAAATGCTTTTCACAGACTGAGTGTGCATGGCAGGAAACCCTCATATACTGGCACATCCTTTTGGAAGATATGGGATCCATTTTGAGAATTGAAGAAAGAAGAGTGGGTAGATTGAGGGAAGCAAGCTGAAAACATACTCATGAGGAAAGAAGGTATATGTGTGGGTGAGTCGGGTGGCAATTGTTGCCTAATGCATTTAACAAATGAGTTGTTTGGATGAATGAACTGATAATGAGACAGTGTTGTATTTATGTTTTGGTGTGTTTCTGTTCTTTCGCAAGCTGCTCCTGTCACCATAAAAAAATGTTGGTTTTTTTGTTTTTGTTTTTTTATCTACTATGGAGGAGGAGTAGGAGGAGTAACTGTGGCAATGCACTCAAGTGTGTCAGAGCCTGTGAGGGGGACACAGAATAGGACAGGGTTCAGATCTGTTGTTCATAGGGTCGCTAAGAATCATACTTGACTCTATGGTACCTAAAAACAACAACATAGAACAGATGAATAACGATAACAAGAGCAAGTATGACCACCACAAGGGAGTAAGTGTATACACCAGAGGGGTTGGGATTTCCATGACTTTTTCATGCCATCCCTAAATAAAGCAGACAAAGGTTAAACTTTTCCAGAATGGATACCACAAAAATACAATGTAAATACTAACTGCCCAAATGAAGGTATGTTCAAGTACTTACAAATAGGTTGGCAGTTCAAATCCATCCAGAGGCACTACAGAAGAAAACCTGATTATCACCTTCTGAGTAAAATTGTTGTTGTTGTGTACTGTCAAATCGGAACCAACCCATAGTTGACCCTCCAGCAGGTTTTCAGAGGTAGTTAATCTCACGGGAGGAGATTGTACACATCCTTCTCCCACGTAGCAGCTGCGGGCCTCAAACCTCATGGCTTCAGGATTGCAGCACAGCTTCTTGACATTAGGCCACCTTGTTGCAAAACACTGTTGCACGTAGTTCTGCTCTGAAACACACAGGACAACCTGAGTCAGAGTCAGCTGCACAGAAACCACCAAAGTTTCCTGGTTTAGACACAAATAAATCAAATAGGTGATAGATGTACTTGGACCTCTCCCCTGTCTACCATTGTTGTCTCATGGGGGGAAAAGGAAAAAAAAAATTAAAAAACCCAACACCAAAATTTATTAATTTACAAGTTTTCTAGATTTACCTTAGAATCGTCTCTTTTAAATTGCCTGAACAATTTAGACATTTTTCCCTCCTCAATGTATATTCTCTCTTCTCTTTTAAGTAGAGAGCACACTAATTTTCAACTTCCAAATAGGAAAGAGAATCAAATCAATTGTGGGACTTTCATTAATTGGTCCTAGACTATTATCTGCATTAAACAAACACATAAACCACAAACAAAACAATACTCAAATAAAAATACAAATCCTACCTAGACAAAGTATATGAAGTGACAATTTTAAGGTGTGGGGAAATAGGCAAGACGGGGTTTGTAGCTCCTGGGAGAAGAAAACAAATGGGTCCAACAATTGTGCAGCTTTTGAGAAGACAAAGGTCAGAGGGTATATGGTGGTCTAGTGGTAACGAGTTGTGGTATCAGCCTAAAGATGTGAGTTTAAAATCTACTAGCTTCACTAGAGGAGAAGGAAGAGCAATACCCTCTTGTGTGATTCATAGAGTCTGAAAATCTGCTGGAGAGTCAGCAATGAGTTGGATTTTACTCGATGACACACAACGAAAACAACAAAGTAGCTATCACAAATTATTCCATTTTGCTCAGCTACTAGACACAATAACATCAACATAGAGAGTGATCAGTTGGCCCAGTGGACAGAAAGTGATGCTACCATGCTAAAGGTTGGTGACTTTTAATCCATGGCATTGTTTTTGTTCAAACATTCCTCTAGGTCATATAGCCCTGGTATGTCTACTTGCTGTACAGAGGTAACTTGTGGTTGCTGTGAAGATGAACACTGTGACAGTGATGTGTCAAATGTGATAGTGGTTACCCATGGTGGACAGTTGGGTGGAGCTCCCTGATTAAAACAAGCTTGGAAGCAGGAGTGGCTTCCACTTCCGTAATAGCTTGCCTCCAGAAACCCTATGAACCTGGAGAGGATGAAAGTCACACAAGTGTTGAGGACTTTCATTCATAGGGTTGCTATGAGTATCCAATGACTCGATGGCACTTAACAACAATAATACTCGTGGTTGATGAATCTAAAGCCCCCAGATGAACCTCAGTGGGTGGATTTGATAATCTGGAATAATCCTACCCTCTATAAGGGAGATGATCGTTAGTCACCATCAAATGCAGAGTGACTAACAGCAAATCAAAGGACAGTCTCAAACAGACAATATTCAAAGTTTGGAAAACTCTAGGTCAAAAGATCCCACTTCTGCTCTGAAGACAATTCCTATTTCTTTGGCTAGATTCTGTTGAGAGACAAAATAAGTGAAAACCAAACAGATATCAAACTGTCGATATTGTTGCTGTGAAATCTGAACTGACTCATAGCTGATCCTTCAGCAGGTTTTCAGAGGCAAGATACAAATAGAAATACATAGAAATAGATGAAGAGAATGAAACAGACATATACAAAGATACAGGTAAAGCCATATTTATAGATATAAATATGTTGTGGTTGTATGCCATCAAGTCGGAACCAATCCATAGCTGACCCTCTTCTGGTAGGTTTTCAGGAACAGTTAATCACACAGGAGGAGATCTAATTCTATTGTTGCTAATGATAGTGTTACCAATGATAAGGAATACCATGTATACCAACTGACGTATTTCAGCTAACAGATGCTGCCCTGGATATGCTCAACAAGCTGTGCCAGAACAACCACTTGGCCAACTAATTGGAAGAGAACTATATTTGTGCCCATTCCAAAGAGGGATGACCCAACAGAGTGTGGAAACTAGAACAATATCCTTGATTACACATGCAAGCAAGATTCTACTGAAGATTATCCAAAATTGAAACGTCACAACAGCAGAGAACTGCCAAAAGTCCAGGCTGGGTTTAGAAGGGGTCGTGGTACTACGGATATTGTAGCTGATGTTAGACGGATCTTAGCAGAAAGAGGGGAATACCAGGGGAATGTCTATCTGTGTTTCATTGATTATGCAAAGATGTTTGACTGTGTGGATCATTACGAACTGTGGCTGACTCTGAGAAGAATGAGAATCCCAGAACACTTGATTGTACTAACGCAAAACCTATACTTGGACCAAGAGGCAGTAGTCAGAACAGAGCAAGGAAACAATGCATGGTTCAAAATTGGGAAAGGTGTATGCCAGGGATGTGTCTTGCCTCCATACTTTTTCAACTTGTAGGCAGAACAGATTATCAGGAAGGCTGGGCTCTATGAGGAGAAAGGTGGCATCAGAATTGGTGCAATATCTATCAACAATATGCGTTATGCAGATGACACAACCCTGATTGCTGAAACTGAGGAGGACCTGAAGTGCTTGCTTCAGTGGGTCAAGGACTGCAGCCTCCAATATAGATTGAAGCTCAATGTCAGGAAGACAAAGATTCTCACCACTGGACTGATTGGCAGCACCAGGATGGATAGTGAAGAGACAGAGATTGTTCACAGCTTTAGTCGACTTGGCTCCACAGTCAACACTCTCGGCACCAGTAGCCAGGAAATTAACAGACGTATTGTGATGGGAAAGTCTGCTGTTCAGGACCTTTCCAAAGTTCTGAAGAGCAATGGTGTATCTCTGGAGACTAAGGTGTGTCTGATACAGGCCATGGTCTTTACAATCACTTGCTATGCATCAGAGAGGTCTACAATGACTATGGAGGATAAAAGGAGAATTGGTGCCTTTGAGATGTGGTGCTGGAGAAAAGTATTGAGAGTACCATGGACTGCTAGGAAAACAGATTCATCCTGTTGTTGTTATGTGCCGTCGAGTCGCCTGCG
>NW_006400001.1:3087421-3088629 GCF_000299155.1 Elephantulus edwardii
TAATTGGGATGGGTGTGTTGGAGACAGAGAGATTGGCACAGGACAGAGCAGAGTTTAGGGCTGTTGTACATAGGGTTGCAAGCAGCTCGACAGCACATAACAACAAGAATGATATCAAGTTAACTATGTCTTATGAAAACACTGTGAACAAATAAATCAAAATCTTGCCCTCTCCTTTGCCATGATTTCTGTCAAGCTTGCCATGCTTCTGCCCATTTAGGGTCTTTTTTTTCTGACCTACTTTTCCCAGTATTATGTGTCATCCCCTTCAAGAGTTGGCCTCTCCTGATGACATATACAATATACAAGATTTTACCGTCCTTGCCTCTAAGGAACACTATGGTTACACTTCCTACAACACGGATTTGTTTGTTCTTTTGACCATCCATGGAATATTGAGTACATTTTTCCAACACCAGTTCAAAAGCATTCATTCTTCTTTTGTCTTTGTTATTCATAGATTAACTTTCAGATGCGTAGGTCATTACTAAACATGTAGAGTGAACCACGTGCACCTTAGTCTTTAAAGTAACATCATTGTTTCATAATATTTTAAAGCTATAATATCTCAACATCAGTAAAACATAAATCCTTAATACTGGACCAATCAGTAACATCATGATAGATGGAGAAAAGATTGAACCTGCTAATGATTTGTTTTTATTTCAATCCAATCGACACTCAAGGTAGCGACAGTTAAAATATCAAAAGATGTGTTACATTGATAGAATTTGTTCTTAAGGATCTCCTTAAAGTAGTAAAGATTAAGCAAGGACGGATGGAAGGATAGATAGATAGATATAGATAGATATCGTTGTTGTTGTTGTTGCTGTTGTTGTTTATGTGCCATTGAGTCATTAGCGACTCATAGCGACCCTATGTACAAGAGCCCTTAACGCCATTTTATCCTGTGCCAATCTCGCTGTCTCAAACACATTCATTTCCACCACTCCAGTCACAGGATCGATCCATCTCATCGATGGTCTTCCTCTTCTGCACAGTCACTCCACTCTCCCAAACATGATGTTTCTCTCCAAGGACCAGTCCCTCGTTGCAACATGCCCAAAGTATGTCAGAAGAAGCTTCAGAATCCTTGATTCCAGGGAACATTCTGGCTTCACCATCTCCAGGACAAACCTGTTTGTTCTCCTAGCAGTCCATGGTATATTCAACACTCTTCTCCAGCACCACAACTCAAAGGCATCAAT
>NW_006400001.1:3090519-3106302 GCF_000299155.1 Elephantulus edwardii
TCCAGGTTCATAGGGTTTCAGAGGCAAGCTATTTCAGAAGTGGATGCTACTCCTGCTTCCAAGCTTGTTTTAATGGGGGAGCTGAATGAAGTGGGAAAGGGCATTGAATACCAACGGAGGTTTGCTTACTCACGTCCTTCTTTGCTTGTCTGTTTTGTAAAAATTTGCTCAATATCACAGTCATAACTGAGAATGGCAATCTCAGTAAGGCCTTTATGGAGGAGAGTGTCTTGCTTTCAGTAGTTTCTCGAGAGGATAAATTGAGGTTTAGAGACAAATAAAGCCACATGATGGTAAGACTGTGGAAGGTGTTTCAGCTGCAGTCCATTAACAGCACATTATGAGGAGAGCAAAAGAAGGGTCACTGGAATCAGACATGTTTTATTTTCACTGCTGCTGGCCAAGGATCCTTGGTGGCTTCTCAGGGGACAATATGCAAAAGAAGGCTTGAAATACACTATTACTTCCGGGATCTGGGACACCTATTACTGTGAACTGTGGTGTCTCCTCCTCCGTCCCCAGGGACACTGTGAAATCCTTGCGGGCCCTGATGGAAATAGTGTTCCATATCCATTTGTCTGGATCTTTCAAAGACCAAAGATGTACATTGTGGCCTTTATGCTTTACTCCCATTAGTAGCACTTAGTACATGTTTCTGAGCCCTGCTGGCATCATGGCTAACATGCTTGGCTGCTAATCACCAGGTCAAGGACCCACTAAGTGCTTTGGGAGAGAAAACTGTTACCATCTGCCTCTTTCAAGATGTATAATTTTTTTTTTTCATTTCCATTCATCCATTGTTGTACTTTTCTCCCTGCCCACCTCTCCCCCTTAAGATGTATAATCTTAAAAATCCTATGAAGCAGTTCTACAGTGCCCAGCACATGAGTGGAGCCTCTGAGAGCTGGAACAATCAAGACTGCCTTAGCAGTAGTGCAACCAGAGGCTGTGAAGATGGTATAAGGTCAGGAAAGGTTCTGACTGCTGGTCACAGGGTAGCTCTGAGCTGTAGCCGACTCGATGACACCTAACTACAATGACTCATGTTGGAATCCATTAGGCAGCTTTGGTTAACACCTTCATTTTCAACAATTAGTCAATTACTCTCATTAATATTTTCAGAGTTCTTTCTAAGAAGCGACTTTCCACTCACAGATGGTGGGAACTGAGGACTACAGAAGCCCAGCCACTTCCCTTCAGCTTCCCACAAAATATGGGTTAGATATGAGCGGGGTTGTGAAGGCTTTTGATCTTTTTAGCCAACGATCACGCTGACTCAGTTTGCTTATTAAAAGAGAAATTCCTGCAGATGTCCTGGTACCAGAATATTTCTCATACAGCTTTCAAAGGAAAAACCAACATTTGGTGGCATCGAGTCATCAGAAATCAGAATTTAGATCAACCGGAATAGTGATGAGATGATACAAACAATAACTATTTAAATATTAATAAAAGCCAATTATTTGATGCTTCTAACTTTCTAGACTCTCTCATTTTACTTTATGCTCTTGTTATGTGTCATTGAATTGACTAGGACTCATCTCCACTCTGTGAACCACAGATCAGAATGAATTCTATCTTTTGTGCCATCCTCACAATCTCTGCTTTGCTCCAGCTCACTGTTGCAGTCAGTTTTGGCTCACTGTATCTCTCTGAGTTTAGTAAAACAGGCATTCTTATCTCTGCGTTACAAATAGGATACAGAGACACAGCTTTATTTGACCAATTCCCAAATGTTTAGTTGTCCACATACTATTACTATTCCTCCTTCATTTATTCAATAGGACATGTGTTTATTCATTTAGTAAATATTCATGAATCTCCACTACGTGCCAGTCATGCTGATAGGCTCAAGGCATACTCTAGTGAGTGAAATAGATAATCCCAGTTTGCAAGTCTTGCATTGGAGTACAAGAGACAGAAAATAAGCAAGTGAGTAAGTCTGTCTTTGCAAATTAAGAGATAAGAGGGGAGTGAATGCAATATATATCATTTGCTCACTGTGTTTGAACTTGCACTTTGCTGACCCTCCATTGAGTTTCCAAAGCTCTAAGTTGTACAAGAGGTGATTACTTTTTTTTTTTCCCCTGTGAAGTTACTCGTGGATTGACTCAAAACAGCTTTGGGTTAGGAACGCCACTGCCTACAGATTATGTCACAGATTTCTTTCTTATTATTTCTCTTTCTGTCTCCAAACTTTCCCAATATATCTGAATCTACATACATAGAGAGAAACACATTGTGACTCACAGTGACCCTATGAAACCTGCCCTGTTCTGAGCCAGTCTCACTGACTCAGATACATTTACCCCCATTGCTATTTTCTTCTCCTGTGATGTCCCTCCACCCTTCAGAGGATGATGTCCTTCTCCAAGGACTGGTTCCTCCTGGCCACGCTCCCAAATTATGTGAGACAGACCTTCCAAATCCTAGTCTCCAAGGAGAAACTTGTTTTCTTGGAGGTCCATGATATGTTCAAGACTCTTCTCAAAGGCATCAACTCTTCTGACATCCTTAGTTATTGTCCATAGTGAGTAATTGTGAAGAACACGGCCTGGATTAGGTGCACCTTAGTCTTTAGACTGACATCATTGTTTCATCCTCCCAGTGTGGAAACCATGTAATTTCCACTCTGGCTAAGAGCAATGGTAGAAATGAAACATATTCAAAAGGCATTTCTGATTATTGAACTAGTAAGAATTAGTCAAAGATCTGGTTTTAGATAAGGAGAAAAGAATAAAAACCAAACAGTTACCTTGAAGTGTAGCCTGAAGCACTATTTCTACCATAACAGTAAAAAGGCACTTCAAGACAGAAATTGGGGAAAAAAGTACAAGAATACATATGTAAGGATATCTTTTTAAAAATTTTACAATATCATTTATGCAGGAGAAGTTATTGTTATTCACAGAAAGATGACATGAGTGGATGAGCACAATGAGTTAATGTGGTCCCTTGATCCATAACTTCTTATTTTGTGATGAAGTATTTATTGTATTGAGATAAGATTAGGGTGGGATACAAGCCCTGCCCTACTAGAAGCTTATATGTTGTTGTTATTGTTGCTATGTACCCTCAAGTCACCTCTGACTCATAGTAACCATATGCACAATAGCTGTGAATCTTCCACTATCCTGGCCCAAACTCACTGTCTCTGACACACCTACCACCATTACCACCATTACCACAGTGTCAATCCAACTGTCAATCCAACTCCTCCAGGTTCTACCTCTCTTCCACTGCCTACCCACCCCAATCATTCCAAGCACGATGTCTTTCTCCAAGGACTGGTCCCTTCTGGCCACATGCCCAAAGTATGTGAGACAGAGCTCCAAAATCTTGCCTAAAAGGAGCAAATGAATTTCACCCACTCTAGGAGAGAGCTGTTTGTTCCCGTGATAGTCCATGGTATATTCAAGACTCTTCTCTAGCACCAAAATTCAAAGGCATCAATTCTTCTGTCATCTTTGGTCATTGTCCAGATCTCTGACATATAGCAAGTAATTGTGACGGCTTGGATTAGATGCACCTTATTCTCTACACTGACAGTGTTGCTTCGTAGCCCTCTAGAGAGGTCCTTAATGCCAGTCTTTCCTAAAGCAAGTCATCTTTTGATTTCCTGATTGCTGGTGCCCAGAGTGTTGATTGTGGAGCTGAGCAAGCTGAAATCATGACATGCTTGCTTCCTTGGGATGCTTACTCTCATGAGAAATTGCATCCAGCTGCTCTGCAACTGGTAGTCTGCAGGATCTTGGCCCATTACTCATCAATTTCTGCACCACTAGGCTGCAGCAGTTCCAGTCACAGGAGTCATTGTGCTCACAGCTTTTGTGTTTCTGCAAGACTCTCCAGCAAGCTCAGAGCCTGAGAGACATAAAGAGGTGGAGAGGAACTGAATGAAGAAAGAATGAGAAATGTTGGAAATAATGAAGTGTTCCTGCATTTGAGACATTTGAGACATTTGAGACATTTTTTACTTCCACCTTTTAGTAACTAATCTGATATCAATCCTAGTTATTGCTGTTATTGTTGTTACTGTTTCTGCTTTTATTGCTAGGTGCTGTAAAACAGAGTACAAATCATAGTGACTCTTTGAACAACAGATATGTACCCTGTCCTATCCTGTGACAACCTCACAGTCTTGCACTATCTTGCCCATTACTGCAGTCACGGTGTCACTCTACCTTGTTGAGGGTCTTCCTCTCTTTCACTATCCCTCCAATATCCCAAGCATGATGTACTTCTCCAAGGTTTAGCTTCTCCTAAGAACATGATTAAAGTACACATGACAGAGTTTTATCATCTTTACTTCCAAGGATCATTCTGGATGCACCTTCTCCAAGACATATTTATTTGTTCTTTTGGGAGTCCATGGGATATTTAATACTTTTCTCAATACTGTCCCTCTTGGTCACATGCTCAAAATGTAAGACAGAGTTGCAAAATCCTGTCACTAAGGAGAAACTGGGTTTTACCTTCTCTAAAACAGACCTGATTGTTCTCTTGACAGTCCAGGGTATGTTCAATATTTTTCTCCAACACCATAGCTCAAAGGCATCAATTTTCTTCTGTCATCTTTATTCACTGTTCAACTCTCAAATGCATAGCAAGTGAGTGAAAAGACCGTAGCCTGAATCAGGTGCACCTTAGTCCTCAAACTGACATCATTGTTCTGTAATAATTTGGAGAGGTCTCTGACTGCAGGCTTTCATAGTGTAATATGTCTCCTGATCTAATTGTGGATCCAAGCAAGATGAAGTTTCTATCTTTTTTCAACCCATTAAAATGTTGACTATCTGTTCAGAGGAGTAAAATAGATTATATTAGCAGTTGTTGTTATACCTTCAAGTAGGAACCAAATCATAGCTGACCCTCCAGGGAATTTTAAGTAGCAGTAAATTGCACAGAAGGAAATTGTCCAGCTTTTCCCACAGAGGACTTGGTAGATTCAAACTACATGCCTTTGGGTTGCCAGTGCAACTCCTAATCACTAGGCCACCAGGTCTCCCTGTAGGTCTGGTAAAGTAGCAGTAGAAAATATTATGATTTTTTATGTGTGTTAAGAATTTTTCTTACTTTTTTTTCAAATGTGTGTTGATTGTCTCATTTGATCTGCATTTGTCTGGAATTTTAACATTTTGTTCTTTGATGAGGTGGACTTTTATTAACCAAACCGATCTGTGGGGAGGTTAGATTTGTATGTTATCAACTTTATTGTTTAAGAACGGTTGTTTGCTTTTTGTTGTTTTATCCACAAGTTTTGAAATTAAGTCAATAAAAATGTGTTGGTTTTTTTTGTTTGTTTGTTTTTAAAGTGAAACAAAACAAACAAAAATTTCAGTCAGAGACTACTGGAAGCAGATAGCAGATTGACAATTCTTTCTTCTGAGATATTTCTGGGTAAGTTCAAACTGCCAACCTGTGAGCTGCCCAATGCTTAATTACTTGCATTATTTAGCAAGTTTGTTCCTTAATTGTTGTTGTTGTTGTCATTCATAATGACTCTATGTACAATAGCTCAGAAGCCTGCCCTGTCCTGAGCCAATCTCACTGGCTTCGACACACCTATTCCCATTGTTCGTCACTGAATCCATGTGAGCTTGGGGGCTTCCTCTCCTGCACTGTCTCTCTACCCTTCAGAGAATGATGTCCTTCTCCAAGGATCATTCTCTCTTTGCCACATTCCCAAAGTATGTAAGATTGTTGTTGTTGTTGTTGTTGTTAAGTGCCATCAAGTTGTAGGCGACTCAAAGCGACCCTATGAACAAAAGTCCCCGACACTTGCATGTGTGACTTTCATCCTTTTTCCAAGTTCATAGGCTCATAGGTTTTCCAGCAGCAAGCTATTTATGGAAGTGGATGCTACTCCTGCTTCCAAGCTTCAAAATCCTAGCCTCCAAGGGGAAACTTGGTTTCACTATCTCCAAGACAGACCTATTTGTTTTCTTGACTGTCCATAGTATGTTCAAGACTCTTTTCTAACACCACAACTCAAAGGCATCAGTTCTTCTTCTATAATCTTAAGTCATTTTCCAGCTCTCTGATGCATACTTTAGGCATGTTGCAAGGAGGTCCTTGGAGAGGGACATCGTGTTTGGCAGAGTGGAGGGGCAGCACAGGAGTGGAAGACCTTCTATGAGATGGATCGATTCTGTGACTGGAGTGGTGGGAATGAGTGCATTTGAGATGGCTAGGTTGGCACAGAATAGAACAGCACTTACAGCTCTTATACATAGAGTCGCTATGAGTCGCAAGCAACTCGATGGCACCTAACAAAAACAATAACTGATGCATAGCAAGCAATTACAAAGACCATGGACTGGATCAGGCACACCTTAGTCTCTAGACTGACATCTTGCTTCTCAGTACTCTGGCAAGGTCCATGACAGCAGATTTACCCATTGCAATTTGTCTTTTGTTTGGTTTGTAAGCTGATATGAGCAAATGGGAGTTCTTTTTGGCTATGAATGGGGAAATCTCTATGTTAGGGAAGAACAAGCGTTCAGTAGGAAAACGATGAATTTAGGACACATTGTATATTCAAATAGGAGGAGGAAAGATAAATAACCATACATTTGGGTATGCAAGTCTGCATCTCAGAGGATATGTCATTTTTATGTGCTGTGAAGATGACAAAGACTCATATATAAAATGGTTCAGAATTTTTCCTTCTTCAGGATTTCATTGAGCCCACTATAACATTTACGGTGTCAATTCATTTTATAAAGTTAAACATCATCTACATAAAGGTAGTATTTAAAACCATAGGAATGTGTGAGAAAGTGTAAGAAAGGATAAAGAGTGTTGAAGACTTAAGCCCTAGAGAGTTTCAGAGTTAGTTTTGTTGCTATAAGATGCCCTTGAGTGAATTTGAACTTACAAAAATGCTATGGCCTATTGATTAAAGCTCTGCCTGATTTCATATTTTCTTCAAAATCTGTTTTGTACTTAAGCCCATTGTTGCAGACATTGTGTTAATCCATTTCATTAAAGGTCTTCATTTTTCAGGAGGCTTTTATTTTTTCCTAGCAAGATACCCTTTTCTAAGAACTCAACTCCTCTGACATGTCCAAAGTATATAATGCATTGTTGTTTGTGTGTTGTTGTTGTTATGTGCTAACCCTCCATCTTTTCTAGCATCATGTACATCTTCAAGGAATAGCTTCTCCTAGCAAGATGCCTGAAGTATGTGAGGCAAAATCTTATCATCTTTGCCTCCAAAGAGCACTCTTGCTGCACTCTCTCCAAGACATATGTATTTGTTCTTTCAGTCATCCATGGAATGTTCAGCACTCTTCTATAACACCACAGCTCAAAGGTATCAATTTTTCTTCTGTCATTCTTATTGATTGTCAAGCTCTCAGATGCATAGCAAGTGATCATAAAGACCATGACCTGAATCAAATGCATCTTAGTACTTAAAGAGACATCATTAGTTCTCAATAATTTGGAGGGGTCATTAAGTGCAGACTTTCCCAGTGCAATAGATCTCCTGAATTCTTGACTGCTGGGGCCAAGGGTGGTAGTCATGGATCCAAGTAATATGATGTTATTGACAGTTTTGATCTTTTCTCCATCTATAATTTTTCCCCCCATCTATCATTATGTTGCCTATCAATTCAGTGGTGAGGAACTTAGTTTTTTTGACATTGAGATGCAATCCATGTTGAAGGCTGTTTTGAATGGAGACCAGACAAGCTGTTGGAGGATATCAAGAATATCATCCATGTAGAATACAAAAGGATATTACAAAGACAGAAGATGAAGAAAAGGCCAAGATGGACATCAGAAAAGATTCTGAATTCTGAATATTGCACTTGAATGTTGAGAAACCAAAGCAAAGGGAAGAAATCCTGAAATTAGGGAGGATTACTTCATAGGGCAGCACAGGAAGACAAACTAAAGTTTTACAATAAAATGTGCAAAAAGCTAGAGTCAGGAAATCAAAATAATGAACTCACTCATCTCTTCTTAAGCTCAAGGAACTGAAGAATAAATTCCACCTTAAATAGCAATCTTTAAGGATGCTACAGGTAGCATACTGAATAATTCAGGACAAGTCAAAAGAAAGACTACATTAAGTCACTACACCAGAAAGAACTGGCTGACAAAGAAGAATTTCATGAAACAACTTATGGTGAAGGGTCAATGGTAATGAAAGAGGAAGTTCAAGCTACTCTAAAGGAACTAGCAAAAAACCAAGGTCCTTAGAATTGGTGGAATATCAATTGACCTATTTCAACAAACAGATGTAGCCCTGCATGTACTCACCAGACTGTGCCAAGAAATCTAGAGCACAACTATTTGGTCAATTGATTGGAAGAGATACATATTCATAGGATCCAAGAGATTGTGGAAACAATCACTATCATTAACAGCACATGCAAGCAAAAGCCTACAGAGGATTATTCACAAATGATTAGAATAGCAAATCTGCAGAGAACTGCCAGATGTGCAAGCTGGGTTTAGAAGAGGCCGAGGTACTAGAGACATCATAGTCAATATCAGATGGATCTTGACTGAAAGCAAAGAGTACCATAGAAATGTTTATCTCTCTTTCATTGACTATGGAAAACGCATTTTACTATCTTGATAACAACAAATGGTGGCTAACCTTGATAAGAATGGGAACCTGGTGGTGGTGGGGGAACCCAGGAACACCACTCAAAGAAAACCGTGGGGATGTACTTCAGTTAATACTACAGCCTAGGAATGTTTACTGAACTATTCTGTCCTGTAAGATGTCTATGCAGACTGTTGACTGTTGAGTTTTGCTCTGCCCCATCGTCATATCTGTATTGGAACCAACTCAAAGGCACATAAGGACAAAATGACATAAATACATACTTACTACAAAAAATTTACTTCAGTTTGGGACTTTACCCCCCCCCCTTTTTCAGTTTAATTAGGAAATGACATTCTTTTGAGGCACTGCTTGGAAAGGATTAACAAACTCTCATGTGCTTGGACTGAGAGTTGCTACATAATATTAACAGATTCTGTGGTAAACAGATCCTAATGGCTTACTGGTAAGGAGTTGTGTGGCCAACTCAAAGACACGTGATTCAAATCCACCAGGTGCTCCCCAGTAGAAAGATTGGCAAACTCTTCTCATTCGATTTATAGATTTTGAAACCCCACTAGAAGGTTAGCTATGAGTTGAATCTAAGTCTATGGTTTACAGCAGCAACAGTATATTTGATAGATGGTGGTGGTGGTTGTACTAGTGAGTCAGTACAGACCCATAGCTGACCCCCTGGAGGGTTTTCAGAGTCAATTCATCACACAGAAGGAGATTACTCATCCTTCTCCCACAGAGTGGCTGGTGGCTTTGAACTACACAACAACTGTTGTTGTTATGTGCCGTAGAGTTGCTTGCGACTCATAGTGACCCTATGTACAACAGCCCTAAACCCTGCTCTATACTGTGCCAATTGCACTGCCTCTGACACACCTATCCTGATTACCCTAGTCACTGAATCAATGCACCTCATAGAGGGCCTTCCCCTCCTGTGCTGTCCCTCCACCCTACCAAGCATGATGTCCCTCACCAAGGACCGGTCCCCTCCTTACAATATGTCCAAAGTATGTCAGACGAAGCACCAGAATCCTTGCCTCCAAAGAGCAGCCCAGTTTAACCCTCTCCAGGATGAATCTGTTTGATTTCTTGGCAGTCCACGGCATATTCAATACTCTTTTCCAGCACCACAGTTCAAAGGCATCAATTCTCCTTCTATCCTCCCTAGTCATTGTCCAACTCTCTGATGCATAACAAGTGATTGAAAAGACCATAGCCTGTATCAGACGCATCTTAGTCTCCAGAGTAACACCATTGCTCTTCAGTACTCTGGAGAGGTCCCTAACAGCAGAGTTTCCCATCTCAATACGTTTTTTGATTTCCTGGCTACTGGTGCCAAGAGTGTTGACTATGGAGCCAAGTAAACTAAAGTTGTTAATAATCTCAATTACTTCCTGAGATTCACAAGCATAAGTGGATTCTATTAGAATATAATTAAATAAAACTTTAATTTTATAATTATAAACTATAACTAGACTATATCACAATTCAACTACATAGAGAGAGCTCTGTTGGCCTAGTGGACAGAAAGATATGCTACCAAGCCAGAGGTGGGTGATTTTAATCTGCAGCCCTCAGGCCTAGTTTTCATTGTATTTGGTCAAACATTCTTCTAAGTAATATAGCACTGGTCTGTCCACAGGTAACTCGTGGTTGCTGTGATGCTAAACACCATGATACTGACGTGTCAAATGTGATAATGGTTACCCACGGTGGACAGTATTTGGTGGAGCTCTTTGATTAAAACAAGCTTGGAAGCAGGAGTGGCATCCACTTGTGAAATAGCTTGCCTCCAGAAACTCTATGAACTTGGAGAAACGATGAAAGTTATACAAGTGTTCAGGTCTTCTGTACATAGGTAGTTGCTATGCGTCATCTGCAGCAACTCGACAGCACTTAAAAACAACAACAATAACATATCACAATTATAACTCTCTTGTAAATGTTAGGCACCATTGAGTTAACTACTTCTCGTAGGGACACTGGGGATCACACTATCCCCTCCTAGTGCCTTTTGACCTGAGGGGCTCGTCCTCAGGTGTTATAGCAGAAAAGGCTATGCTGCTATTCACAAGGTTTTCATGGACTTGTCAACTCAGAAGTGAAAGAAGCTTAATTCATCTTAGTCTGGAAGCTCCACTGAAATTTGTCCACAATGGGAAACCTGTGAGCGTGTGACACCATTGCTGTGAAGTCTAGCACAGCAGCAGCCCACAATTCACTGTTATTGTTGTTAAGTGCTGTCGAGTCTTAGATGACTCATAGAAGCCCTATAAATGAAAAGCCTGAGATCTGTTCATAGAGTTTCTGGAGGCAAGTCATTTCAAAGTGGATGCCACTCCTGCTTCCAAAGCTTGTTTTAGTTGGGAAGCTCCACCAAACACTGTCCACCATGGGTAACCATTATCACATTTGGCACATCAGTGTCACAGTGTTCAGCATCACAGCAACCACGAGTTACCTCTGTACAGTAATGCACAGACCAGTGCTGTATCACCTAGAAGAATGTTGGACAGAAAAACAATTTGAACCCAGCCTGAGGGCCGCAGATTAAAATCACCCACCTTGGGCTTTGTAGCATAACTTTCGGTCCACTAGGCCAACATAGCTCTCGCTATGTTGTTGTTGTCATTGTTGCTAAGTGCCATCAAGTCATGGACGACTCATAGGGACCCTATGAATGAAAGACCTGTGCACTGTTGAATTATCTGTTGTAATTTGGAATTATAAATGCACTATGTTTATATTCGTTTTTCCCTCTAGCTGTGAGCATTATGAAGGTAAGCATAGTTTTTGAATCATTCTCAATCTCAAGACCTGGTGCACTATTAAACATTTTCAGAAAATGCAGGAGTAGCTGTGCATATCTCATAGAGAGTTCAGATTCTCTAACACTAAATTAGATAGAAATGGTCAGCATTATTTTTAAAGTGTTTTGGTTTTTTTTTAAATCCAGCATTTTTCAGAAAGTCACTACAATTTCAAACCAGATTATATTATATTAATACATTTTTAAATGATCATATTTGGGAGCAATGAAAAAGAAGGAGAACAGTAAAAACCTGGTCTGTTGTGCTACAGGTAATTTCCCTCCAAACTAACACGGGAGTAGGGCATCCTAGGAACCAGAGAATTACGCCCCGTGTTAACCTTTTATTCCATTTAGAGACACCCTTGCTACATTTCTATTTAAATAAAGGGATTATATGTTCTCTCATAGAGAGAATGGAAACTTAACTTCCCAATACATGTAATTTATGAAGCTACATTTTACGAGAGCTTTATCTTGAGTGACAAATATGTGGACATAGCCTGTTATGTTTGAGCTTATATCAATCTTCTGTATTATATTTTAAATGCACGTTTCCAAGTCAACCTAATTCCCCTCCTGTCTATTCTTTGATCCAGGAATGAATAAAAATGTCCTAGAATTAAACCTGAAATAATCTTTAGACATAGAAGACTCAAGAGTTCTCAGATGAAAATTTAATTTGAGAAGGACCTGTTTATTTTTTTAAATTATGTCTTCAATGCATGTTAACAAGAATCCCGGAGATGTAACATTTGAATAGGAAAAGTAAGTGCTATTGTGTATGTAGAATTCTCTGGAGGGCAGAGCCTCACGAAAACTGACGATCAGCTATCAAGTAATAGCCATGGCTGAAAATGGCAGTTCAAGGAGCTCGTGGGGAATAGGACTTCACATTACAAGATATGTTTGGTTTTGTACTTTTTTTTTTAGCTCACCTTTAACTCATCTGACACATTAGTTGCCTATAAGTTACGATAACATTAAATCTCCAATGTTTTAGAGTAGAATGACCCTTGGTATTCTCAGCATTTTTATAATTGTAAGCAGAGAATACAGAAGAATGCCTATTTGTGTTTTATTGACTATGCAAAGACATTTGACTGGATGATTTATGGCTAGCATAGAGAAGAATGGGAATCCCAGAACACTTAATTATGCTTAGGGGAAATCTAGACTTAAACCCAGAAGCTGTTATCTGAAGAGAGCAAGGGAAGACCGCATGGTTTAAAATCAGGAAGGGTGTGTGTTAGGGATTTATATTTTCTCCATACTTATTCAATCTGCAAATAATTCATTGTACTCTATAAAGAGGAATGGACCAGAGGAAGACTCATCATCAACTTGTATTATATAGATGACACAACCTTGTTTACAGAAAGTGAGGAGGACTTGAAATGCTTCCTGCAAAAGAGTATGGAAAGCAACATTCATTGTGGATTACATCTCAACATCAAACAAACAAAGGTCCTCAGTACTGGGCCAACAGATAAAATTATGATGTTGTTCTTGTTTTTATGTGCCGTTGAGTTGCTTGTGACTCATACCGACCCTATCGACAACAGCCCTACACCCTGCTCTGTCCTGTGCCAATCATACTGTCTCTGACACACCCATCCCGATTACCCCAGTCACTGAATCAATCCATCTCATAGAGGGCCTTCCCCCTCCTGCACCATCCCTCCACTCTCCCAAGCATGATGTCCCTCTCCAAGGACCGGTCCCTCCTTGCGACATGGCCAAAGTATGTCAGATGAAGCCTCAGAATCCTTGCCTCCAAGGAACAAACTGGTTTAACCCTCTCCAGGATGAATCTGTTTATTTTCTTAGCACTCCATGGTACACTCGGTACTCTTCTCCAGCACCATAGCTCAAAGGCACTAACTATGATAGATGAAGAAAAAAGTGAAGTTGTCAGTGATCTCATCTTTCTTGCATTAGCAATCAACACTTCTGGTACCAGTAGTCAGAAAACCAGGAGATGTATTGAAATGGGAAAGTCTGCTGTCAGGGATCTCTCCAAAATACTGAAGTGTTGTCAATTTGAAGACGAAGGTACTCCTGATCCAGGCCATGATCTTTTCAGTAACTTGGTATGCATTTGGGGATTGGAAAATGAATAAGGATGACAGAAGAAGAATTATAATTGATATCTTTGAGTTGTAGTGTTGGATAAGAGC
Source organism: Elephantulus edwardii (assembly GCF_000299155.1). Classification (NCBI taxonomy): domain Eukaryota; kingdom Metazoa; phylum Chordata; class Mammalia; order Macroscelidea; family Macroscelididae; genus Elephantulus; species Elephantulus edwardii. The sequence continues at coordinate 3,104,087 of NW_006400001.1, forward strand.
AGTGTTGCATAAACTCCAAAAAAACCAAACAGTGCAGCTGGAGTGATCCTTGGAGAAAATGATGGTGAAGCTTCCTCTTTCATAATCTGGATATATTTATAGGGAAGCCTATTCCTTGCAAACAGATATTATGCTTATAAAAGTACGTTGTTGTTGTTGTTGTTATGTGCTGTCCAGTCGCTTGTGACTTATAGTGACCCTATGTACAACAGCCCAAAAACTCTGCTCTGTCCTGTGCCAATTGCACTGCCTCTGACACACCCATCCTGATTACCCCAGTCACTGAATCAATCCACCTCATAGAGGGCCTTCCCCTCTTGTGCTGCCCTCCACCCTACCAAGCATGATGTCCTTCTCCAAGGACCGGTCTCTCCTCACAACATGTCCAAATTTTGTTAGACGGAGCCTCATAATCCTTGACTCCAAGGAGTCACCCTATTTAATCCTTTCCAGAATGAATCTGTTTGTTTTCCTAGCAGTCCATGGTATTCTCAATACTCTTCTCCAGCACCACAGCACAAAAGCATCAATTCACCTTCTATCCTCCCTGGTCATTGTCCAACTCTCTGATGCATAACAAGTGATTGAGAAGACCATGGCCTGTATCAAATGCACCTTAGTCTCCAGAGAGACACCATTGCTCTTCAGTACTCTGGAGAGGTCCCTAACAACAGACTTTCCCATGGCAATGCACCTTTTAATTTCCTGGCTACTGGTGCCAAGAGTGTTGATTGTGGAGACAAACAAACTAAAGCTGTGTACAATCTCAATCTCTTCACCATCCATCCTGATGCTGCCAATTGGTCCAGTGGTGAGAATCTTTGTCTTCTTGACATTGAGCCTCAATCCATATTGGAGGTTGTAGTCCTTGACCCTCTGCAGCAGGTGCTTCAGGTCCTCTTCAGTTTCAGCAAGCAGGGTTCGGTCATCTGCATAACACAGATTGTTGATAAATCATCCACCAATCTTGACCACACATTTCTCCTCATAGAGCCCAGCCTCCCAGATAATCTGTTCTGCATATAGGTTGAAAAGGAGATAGGATGCATCCCTGGTGTACACTCTTCGTAGTACTAGGGATATTGTAGCTGATGTTAGATGGATCTTAGCTGAAAGCAGAGAATACCAGAGGAATGTCTATCTGTGTTCCATTGACTATGCAAAGGCATTTGACTGTGTGGATCATAACAAACTTGACTGTATAGTGTCAACAAACGAGAGACTACTCTCAATGAGATGAATTGATACAGTGACTGCAACAAGGGGCTCCTGTGTGTCGGAGAAGATGACGGCACAGCATAGAGTGGGGTTCAGGTTTGCTGTTCACAGGGTCATGAAGGGAATGCTTGATTTGACATCACTTAACAACAACAATAAAGACAAGTCTTGGTCCGTCTTCCTGTCACAGTGGTGCGTGGATTCAAAGCAGCAAATGTAGTCCTTGGGTTCGCTACCAGAGAGCTCTTTGTGTTTTAGACTTTGAGTATCTTAGAAGCAGTTCTCTGGTACTTCTTCTCATTGATCCCTAAATAGGTTTCATAGGCAAATATTTTGCCTACATAGACAACTTCTTTTTTTTTCCATCTTAGGGTTCCTGTATTAATTACCAGTTGTTGTTAAGTGCCATCAAGTTAACCACCACACATAGCTACCCTATGAAATACCGATTGCACCTTGCCCTAACCTGGGCCATTCTCACAATCTCCACCAGGCTCAAGCCTGGTGACAGTCACACTGTCAATCCATTTCCTTGGATGTCTTCTTCTCTTAGTTCCCAGTGCTGCTTTAAAAGAAAATTAAATAAAACAAAACAACAACAACAAAAATAAAAACCACAAGAGGAGACTTGAAAGAATAGACACATATTTTCTCATTGCTCTGGTGACTAAGACATCCAAATCAGGACTCTAGGTATAAGGATTCCTACTGTGCTCTTCTCTCCTTCCTCCTGGTATCTAATTATGAGACTTGGCATATGTTATCTTGTAGAAAGTTCCTGTGTGATGCCTGCCTTCCCCCGTCTACGTCTCTGTGTCTATTCTTCTCTTTTTCTAAGCCAGCACTAGACCAGAGGAATCTGGTCGAACAGCAGTTAAGGGCTCTGGATCTAACCATAAGATTGGTGGGTGGCACCAAAAGCTGCTGTGTAGAAACAGATGGAGCAGACTGGGTCTATAAAGATATTATTGATTGTTGTTGTTGTTGTTGTTGTTGTT
>NW_006400001.1:3108870-3124219 GCF_000299155.1 Elephantulus edwardii
TTGGCACAGGATAGAGCACGGTTTAGGGCTGTTGTACATAGGGTCGCTATGAGTCGCAAACGACTCAACAGCACATAACAACACAACAACAACTGTATTGAAAGGAACTGGTAGGCACAGGAGAATTTCATGAAACAACATATGAGCAAGAGCCTATGGTGATGAAGGAAGTAGTTCAAGCTGCTTTGAAGGAAATAGCAAAAAATAGGGCCCCAGGAATAGACGGTATACCAATTGACATATTTCAGCTGACAGATGCTACCCTGGATGTGTTCACCAAGTCGTACCAAGAAATCTGGAGAACAACCATTTGGCCAACTGACTGGAAGAGATCTATATTTGTTCCCATCCCAAGGAAGGGTGACCGACAGAGTGTGGAAACTATAGGATAATACCATTGATTTCACATACAAGCAAGATTCTACTGAAGATTATCCAAAAACGACTGGAAAAGCACATCAGCAGAGAATTGCCAGAAGTCCAGGCTGGGTTTAGAAGGGGTCATGGTACTAGGGATATTGTAGCTAATGTTAGATAGATCTTAGCTGAAAGCAGGGAATAATAGAGGAATGTATACCTCTGTTTCATTGACTATGCAAAGGCGTTTGACTGTGTGGATCATAACAAACTGTAGCTGACTCTGAGAAGAATGGGAATCCCAGAACACTTGGTCATGCTAATGAGAAACCTATACTTGGACCAGGGGGCAGTCGTCAGAACAGAGCATGATTTAAAATTGGAAAGGACATATGTCCTGGCTCCATACCTTTTCAACCAGTATGCAGAACAGATTATCTGGGAGTCTGGGCTCTATGAGGAGGAATGTGGGGTCAAGATGGTGGAAGAGCTATAAACAATCTGTGATATGCAGATGACACAACCCTGCTTGCTGAAACTGAGGAGGACCTGAAGTGCTTGCTGTAGAGGGTCAAGGACTGCAGCCTCCAGGCTCAATGTCAAGAAGACAAAGATTCTCACCACTGGACCAATTGGAAGCATCATGAAGGATGGTGAAGAGATGGAGATTGTTCAAAGCTTTAGTTTGCTTGGCTCCATAGTAACACTCTTGGCATCAGTAGCTAGGAAATTAAAAGACTTATTATGATGGGAAAGTCTGCTGTTAGGGACCTCTCCAAAGTACTGAAGAGCAATGGTGTCTCTCTGGAGACTAAGGTGCATCTGTTACAGGCCATGGTCTTTGTGATCACTTGTTACGCATCCGAGAGTTCGACAATGACCAAGGAGGATAGAAGGAGAATTGACGCCTTTGAGCTGTGGTGCTGGAGAGAAATATTGAGAATACCATGGACTGCTAGGAAAACAATCAGATTCATCCTGGAAAGGGTCAAACTGGGCGCCTCCTTGGAGGCAAGGATTCTGAGGCTCCATCTAACATACTTTGGACATGTTGTAAGGAGGGACCGGTCCTTGGAGAGGGACATCATGCTTGGGAGGGTGGAGGGACAGCGCAGGAGGGGAAGACCCTCTATGAGGTGCATTGATTCAGTGACTGGGGCAGTTGAGATGGGTGTATCGGAGATGGTGCGATTGGCACAGGACAGAGCAGAGTTTAGGGCTTTTGTACATAGGGTTGCTATGAGTCTCAAGTGACTCGATGGCACATAACAACAACTATGATGTTAGGGAGCTTTGATGGTCTAGTGGCAAGGAGCTATTCTGCAATCCTGAAGGCATGCTGTTCAAGGCCACCAACTCCTCCTCAGGAGAAGAATGGGAAATCTCCTTCTGTGTGATTAAGTGCCTCTGAAAATGCATCGGGGGGGTCAGCTATGGGTCAGTTTTGACTCAACAGTACGCAATAACAACAACAAAAACATGATATTGCTTATTGGTACAGTAGTCAGGATTTCTTTTTATGATGTTATATGTAGTCCATATTGAAGGTTATTGTATTTACTCTTCTGCAGCAAGTGTTTTAAATTCTTTTAATTTTCAATAAACAAGGTTGTGTCATCTGCATATTGCAGGTTGTAGATAATCCTCTCTTTGATCCTGATGCTAACTTTTTTCCCATATAGTCCAGATTTTTAAATTATTTTCTCAGTATACAGATTGAATATGTAAGGAGAAATGATTAAACACTGAAGCACCATTTTCGAGATTTAAACTATTTACTATTCCTTTATTGTTATTTTCAGAGAACTGTATGTTGACCTATGTATAGGTATCTCATGAACACAATTCAGTCTTTACTTGGGATTGGGAAAAAATATGGACCTCTTCTGGTCAGCCGTGCAGCTGAATTCTAAATTTCCTTGAACATACCGTCACACATCCAGAGTTGCATCTGTTAATGAAATATGCCAATTAGTATTCCATCTATGCCTGAGGTTTATTTTTTTGCTAGTATCTTCAACACAGCTTGGACTTCTTCCTTTGTTTCCATTGGCTGTAGTTCATATGATACTTGCAGGAATATTTCAGTGTCAACCAATTCTTTTTGGTACAGTGATTCTGTAATATTCTTTCCATCTTCTTCTGATGTTTCATGGATCATTCCAGAATGTTCCTTATGTCAAAATCTCAGTATTACAACTCAAGTATTGAATTTGTTATTCAGTTCTTTCACCTTGAGAAATGCTGAGCAATTCCCCTTTTTACCCTGACTCTAGCTTTTTGCACATTTAATTATAAAACTTGGCTTTCTCCTTCCTTTCAAGCTGCCATTTGAAATCTTGTGGTCATCTCATTTATTTAAGCATCTCTGCCCTTTGTTTTGACTTCTCAATGTTTTAAACATTCCATCATTTTTTCTAACATTTGTTTTTATATTTTTCTCTGTCTTTGTAATGAACTTTTGCTCTCTTCATGGATGATATTCCTGATTTAATCCCCATAGCTCCTCTGAACGCTGATCATTGGTGAGTTTGAATAATCCAACATGTTCTTCAGATGGTTTTTTATTCAAGCAGGATAGACTCAAAGTCATGTTTTGATTCTTGTGAGTTTATCTTAATCTTCGGTTTCAATTTGAACTTGCACATGAGTAATTAATAGACTGTTCTACACTCTACACCTGGCCTGGGTCTGACTGCCGAGACTGTGCTTTTCTGATGATTCTTTCCACAGATCTAGTTTTCATTTGCTAATGAGGCAAGATTCAAAATGTGGATAAACATCCAATAATAACTTGATCATGAAATGTATACAGTATGAATCTAGAAAAATTGGAATTTGTCAAAATGAAATGGAGATTGAATGATAGAATTTTGTACAGTGAGTTATTTATTTATAACAATTATTCTGTTTCCAAGGCATAAATGGTGACTAGATATGTAGATTAACCTGGCCAACTGTACAGGAATCATATTGAATATAAATGTGGAAAGGGTCATTAGAGAAACTAAACATCAATAGGCAAAGCCAAGTCAGGGGCTGACTATGAACCAAGCCATTAACTGCTCATGTTCAAGCCAAATTGTAGATGAAAGAAGGGGACAAAATCCACAAGAGCCAAAATATGACCCTTAGTATATCCTAACTCAATTGAAAAACCATTTTAAGAATAAATTTGCCACAATGAAAAGACTTGACAAAGAAAACAGAGGAATTGTGGAATGATATCGATAACATAATTTATGAAGAAAGCAAAATGTCTTTACAAAGATAGGGAAGAAAAAAAAGACCAAAATAGATACTAGAAAAGACTCTTGCATTAATAATCTAAAAGAAAGGAAGGAGCTGAACAGATTATTTTCAAGGGCAGTTCCAGATAACAAAGCATTAAATTGAAACAGGCAAGGAGTTGGAGTTAGAGCATCAAAAGAATTTAAAGTGCTTAACATGTCTCAAGCTGAAAGAAAAAAAGAACAAATTCAACCTGGTACTATAAAGATATGTTGTTGTTTGTTGTTGTTATTGTCATCGAGTCACCTGTAACACATAGTAACTCTATGTACACTAGCTCTGAAACTTGCCCTATCCTGAGCCCGTTTCATCATCTCTGAGAGACCTAATCCCATTTCTCCAGTCACTGAGTCAATCCATCTAATCTGGGGTCTTCCTCTGCTGTGTTGTTCCTCCATCGTTCCAAGCATGGTGTCCCTCTCCAAGGACTGGTCCCTCCTGGCCGCATGCCCAAAGTAGGTGAGACAAAGCCTCCAAATCCTACTGATAGTAGTTCTGTTGTTTCCTACACAATCACTAAAAATTGGTTGATGGCAACAGGTTAGGGGGGTTTTTTTGGTTGTTGTTTTTTGTTTGTTTTTAATTTATTGAATAGACTAAGAATCCCTTTAGTTTGTTATGGTCTCATTAATATAACAAAGGAAAACCCTGAATGTTGTACATCAGAGATATTATGAGTTTGATTCCAGGCCACCTCAGTAAGGTAAATTTTCTAATAAAGTGAGTCACACAATATTTTGTTTGTTACCCAGTGCAGTTAAAAGTTATATTTACACTATACTATAGTAGTTCGGTTGCCTAGTGGTAAAATGCTGCACTGCAGTCCTAGAAGTCATGTGGTTTGAATCCTCCAGCTGCATTGTGGGAGAAGGATGGACAGTTTCTTCCCATGCAATTAATTGTTTCTCAAAACCCACTGGATAGTCAGCTAGGGGAAGGTTCTGTCTTGACAGCACACAACAACAACAACAGTAACAAAAAACATAGTTTATTAAGGGAGTTCTGGTGGCACTATCACCTCAAGGGCATGTGGTTTGAACCCACCAGTTTTTCCGTGGAAGAATAATGGGAAATCTCTTCTCATACGATTTATACCCTCTCAAAACCCACTGGAGGGTTATCTCTGAGTTGGTTGAGACTCAACAGCACATAATAGTAGCAACAATATAGCCCATTAAACATGCAGGTACTTAGGAAAAAGTTTGAAATAGCCTGAGAATTACCAAAATGTGACAGGAATAAGAACATATTGTTGGAAAAATGGTACCAGTAGCCTTGTTTCATGTCCACATGCCATTAACACTTAATTTGTAAAATATCACTGAAGCTCAATTAAAGTGAAGTTCAACAAAACAAAGTATACTTGTATTTTCAGACACTATTACATGAACAAGGACAGAGAATTTGACTTTCTTGGAGAGATAGTGGTTTTGGGGGACACAATTCAATTCTGAACACTTATTGTATTAGTTTTCTAACTCTACTATAATGAAGTACAACAAATCAGGAATCAGGTAGCTCACAAGAACAGAAATTTATTTTTTTCTAGTTTCATAGTCCAACTTTCTGATGCATAGTAAGTAATTGTGAAGAATATGGCCTAGATCCGGCACACCTTAGTCTCAAGATTGACATTGTTGCTCTTCAGTAATCTGGAGAAATCCCTGACAGCAGACTTTCCCATCGCAATACGTCTTTTGATTTCCTGGCTGCTAGTACCAAGAGTGTTGATTGTGGAGCCAAGCAAACTGAAACTGTTAACAATCTCAATCTCTTCACCATCTAGCATGAGGCTGCCAATTCGCCCAGTAATGAGAATCTTTGTTTTCTTAACATTGAGCTTCAATCCATATTTAAGGCTGCAGTTCTTGACCTTCTGCAGCAAGCGCTCCAGGTCTTCCTCAGTTTCAGCAAGCAGCATTGTGTCTGTTGCATAACGCAGGTTGTTGATGAGTCTACCGCCAATCCTGATGCCACATAACTCTGCATAGAGCCCAGTCTTCTGGATGATATGTTCTGCATATAAATTGAAAAAGTGTGGAGATAGGACACATCTCTGGCATACATCCTTCCTGATTTTAAACCCTGCAGTATTTCCTTACTTTGTTCTGATGACTGCCTCCTGGTCAAAGTATAGGTTTCACATAAGCAGAATCAAATATTCTGGGAGACACATTCTTCTCACTGTTAATCACAGTTTGTTGTGAACCACACAGTTAGTTGTCTTTGCATAGTCAGTGAAACACAGACATTCCTTTGGTTCTCTCTGCTCTCAGCGAAGATCCATTTAACATTTACTATAACATCCTTGGAACCATAGCTTTTTCTGAAGGCCTGCACATCTCTCAGATCTCTGTTAATGTCCTGTTCCAGTCCCTTTTGGATAATTTTCAGTAGAATTTTGCTTGCTATTCATCAGAAATATAGACAATGGCTAGGGACAATAGAAGGATAATTGATGTACTAGGTATGCCATTGCTGATGTCACATGGATCCTAGTTAAAAGCAAAGACTATCAGAAGAATGTCTATTTGTGCTTTATTGACTATGCAAAAGCATTTGACTGCAGATCATAATATACCATGCCTTACCTTGAGAAGAATGAACATCTCAGAACACTTAATTGTGCTCATGCAAAACCTGTAACTAGACCAAAAAGCTGTTGTGCAAAGAGAGAAAGGAAGCACTGAACAGTTAAGATAGGTGTTTGTCAGGATTATATCCTTTCTCCATAGCTATTCCATCTGTATGCTGAGCAGATTATTAATGAAGTTAGAGTCTTTGAAGCAGAGTGTGATATTAGGACTGGAGAAAGACCCATTAATAATCTTTTTTATTCAGATGATACAACTAGGCTGGCTGAAATTGAGGAGTACTTGAAGTACTTGCTGCAGAAGATCAAAGACTACAGCCTTCAATATGGAGTGCATCTCAAGGTGCAGCAAATAAAACTTTTCACAACTGGACTGATAAGCAACATCATAATAGAAGGAGAAAAGTTTGAAAGGTTCGACAATTTCTTCTTTCTTGTCTCCACACTCAATATACTTGGTAGCAACAGTCTGGAATTCAGGAGATGTATTGCACGGGGAAAGTGCAGTCAGGGACTTTGCCAAATATTGAGAAGTAACGATGTCAATTTGAAGACTGAGGTGCACCTGTTTCAGGACACTTTCAACCACTTGCTATGCTCCTGAAAGATGGAAAATGAATAACAATAAAGGAAGAAAAATTGATGCCTTGGAACTGTGGTGTTGGAGTATTGGATATCCCATGGATTGACAAAAGAACAAACAGATACGTCTTGGATAAAATGCAGTCAGGGTGTCCCTTAAGAGGCAAAGATTATAAAGCTTCATCTACTATACCTTAGGCATGTTGCTTAGAGAGGCTGTTCTTTGGAGAGGGTGTTATGCTTGGAAAGGTGGAGGGATGTCCCTTTCCATTTGTGGGTGAGGTGAATGTGACTACTGTAAATACAATTTGTTAATCATGTTAATGATAAAGAATGCAGCTGTTAGGTGCTATTGGTTTGATTTTTGACTCATACTGACCCCATATGACAGCATATATTTGCTCCATACAATTTTCAAGGTTGTAATATTTACGAGGACCTATCACCAGGTCTTGCTCCCATGAAGCTTCCGGGTGAGTTAAAACTATCAAACTTTTGGTAAGTAATCAAGCACTTAATTACTGTCTTAGCAATCCTTTCTATTAAGGCATAAAGCTCAATGACTATAGTTTATAGAGTACCCATAAAATGTTTTTTATTGCAATATTCCCAAAATAATTTAGCAAAACTATATACACACTTGAACATTTTTTAAGTTGGCAGCTACATTTTTCATCATTTATTTAAATACTTTCAAATATGTCATTTTCTCTATAGCACAAATATTGACATTTTAAAATAAAGCTGTTAGAGCATGCTTTAAATTTTTCCAACACAAGGCAAATAGCATAATGATTAAATACTCACCACCATCCATTTCAAATACATGAACAACTTTTAATACAGCATCATTCTATTTGCTCTTCAAACTGGTATTTTCACTCTACTTGTTCAGAAAATTTGTATCCTAATTTCATGTGTTTTATGCTTGAGAGGATTTTATTAAGCACCTTAACATTATTCTCTACAGTAAACCATGGATATGAATTGAGATTTAATTTGTAAAATGTTTCCTGTAATTCCAAGATGGTTGTGTGTTAAAAATATCTTACACATTGAACTCTTTTCATTGCCTTAAGCACACCATTGATAAAAACAATACATCATATTTCACACTTTGTTTAATAAAATTAATCATGAAAATGATATTTTTTTGGAATCGCATTTCTTAATGAGTAAAGTAAATCTTCCCCCTACCCCACTCTTTTCATTTGCCCATATAGCTATAGATGAATAATGTTTTGCTAGTTTCAAGACTTACAAGAGCTTTGTTCCTATTTTTTTTATTGTTATAGATGGGAGCTTTCTGAAGTCATGATCACATACATAAGTGGATAGTAAAAGAAGGAGCAATGCCACTCAATTATGTGATCCTCTTAAGAGATATATGCTAAAATTCACATCATCCTCTAGCATTATAAATTCTTTTAGTCTGTCAGCTGACAACTTGATGAGATTCTGCTCAAATCTGTGGAAGGCAAGGAATTAGAAATAGGCCACCTGACTTTCAAAAGCTGTGTCATCAAGTCATTAGAGTAATTGAGATCTTTAACATTGCTGCCAATAACTCTTCTTTCCTTTGTTGTCATAGAGATTTCAGTATCCTAGGACATTTTCCCATAAGTAGATTCTGGATTGGGGAGAGACATGGCTTTCTTTCCTAAACTGGAAGCAAACAGATTTCTGTTAAAGGAAGTGGAAATATTAAGATAGAGCTTGCAAAGAAGCTGGGAATTCAGAAATCCTTGTAAAGTCTTCATGTATGGGCTCATGAACTGTAGTATGATAGGCTGATAGATCCTTCACCAGTAGCTCCATGTTATAACCACCTTGTTACACAATTTTTTATTGATTGATATTCCCTTTACGTAAATGTTGGATAGATATTAATCATCTGCATTGTGCAACATAAGAGATACCCACTTCTCACTTATCAATGTGATTAGGTTCCAAAGAGAAGATCCTTACCCAAAATGGACATTATATGAAAGTCAGGGTATTTTGTGCCAATGCTCCCCTAATAGCAAGTCATCACCACCAGACACCCATAGTGCATGTCAGAATGAGTGTAGTCCAGTGAAATCTCTACTTCCTTACCACCACTGTGGTGGGAGAGGCTGTCGAGAGTCGGTGGTTGCTGGGTTATGCCTGAAGCCCACCAACTCCATCTGCTGCCCTAAATAGGAACATCCCTGTTCTTTCTTCTAGCTGACTCTGTAACTCCAAATGTCTTCCTACAATGCCTGCACTTCAAGCCTCCAGGACCTCCCTAAGACCTGGTGCAACTTCCTTCAGCCCATCTTTTCCTAATCCTCTGTGGCTGGACCGAGATGCTGTGGGCACATGGAAAAAAGGTTGTTTCGATGATAGGACATCATCATTCATGTGGTACAGGCATTATTGGAGCTGCCACCATATGGTTCAGGGTGGTCCACAGAGGCCATGGGCTTGATGGGGCACTGACTGGAAATATCAGAGGCCTCCCTGGAGAATTTTTGAAAGAGATAAATGTTAAATATAGGATAATGAGTGAGAGAGAAAGTGAGGAGGAATAGGTAATTAGACGTTATGTTCTTGTTGTTGCTGTTAATGTGCCATCAAGTTGCCTGCAACTCATAGTGACCCTAGGTACAATAGCTCTGAACCCTGCTCTATGCTGAGCCAACTTTATTGTCTCTGACATACCTACCCCCATTACCCCAGCCACTGAGTCAATTCAGCTCATCAAGAGTCTTCCTGCATTGTGCTGTCCCTCCACCTTTCCAAGAATAATGTCCCTCTCCAAAGACTGGTCCCTCCTTGCAACATGCTCAAAGTATGTCAGAAGAAGCTTCAGAATCCTTGCCTCCAAGGGGCAGCCTGGTTTTACCCTCTATAGCCAAATCTGTTTGTTCTCCTGGAAATCCATAGTATATCCAATACTCCTCATCAGCACCACAACTCAAAGGCATCAATCCTCTTTCTATAATCCCTAGTCATGGTCCAGCTCTCTGACGCATAGCAAGCAATAGTCAGGACCTGGATCAGGCACACCTTAGTCTCCAGTCTGATGTAGTTGCTCTTTAGTACTCTGAAGATCTCCTAACAGCCAACTTTCAGGACGAAACTTGTCTCTTGATTTATTGGTTGCTTATACCAAGAGTGTTGATTGTGGAGTCAAGCAAACTAAAGCAATTAACAAGCTCTATCTCTTTACCATCTATCATAATGCTGCCAATGAGGCCAGTGGTGATAATCTTTGTTTTCTTTGATGTTGAGCTTCAGTCCATATTTAAGGCTGTAGTCCTTGACCTTCTGCAGCAAGCACTTCAGGTTCTCCTCAGTTCATGCAAGCAAGATTGTGTTATCTCCATAACTCAGGTGATTGATGAGTCTACCTCCAGTCCTGATGTCACATTCCTCCTCATACAGCCCAGCCTCCCAGATGATCCCTTCTCCACATAGAATGAAAAGGTATGGAGACAGAATACATCCCTGGCATACATCTTTTCTGATTTTTAACAGTGTTTTCTTCCTCTATTCTGACAATTGCCTCCTGGCCCAAGTATAGGCTTTGCATAAGTACAATCAAATGTTCTGGGATTCCCATTCTTCTCAGAGTGAGCCACAGTTTGTTGTGATACACACAGTCAAATGCCTTTGCATAGTCAATGAAATACAGATAAACATTCCTCTGGTGCTCTCCTTTCAGCCAAGATTCATCTAACATTAGCTAGAAAATCCCTAGTACCATGGCCTCTTCAAAACCCAGACTGTACATCTGGCAGTTCTCTGTTGATATACTGCCCCAGTTGTTTTGGATAATTTTCAGCAGAATCTTGCTTGAATGTGATATTAATGACATTGTTTGATAATTTCCACACTCTGTCAGGTAAAGTCTCTTTTGAATGAGAACAAATATATACATCTTCCGTCAGTTGGCCAGGTGGTTGTCCTCTAGATTTCTTGGCACAACTTGGTGAGCACATCCAGGGTAGTATCTGTTTTTTGAAATTTGTCAATAGGTATGCCATCAATTTCTAGAGCCTTATTTTTGGCCAATTCTTTCAGAGCAGCTTGAACTTTTTTATCACCACAGGCTTTTGCTCATATGTTGTTTTATTATATTCTTCTGTGTCACTATATATTATAAAAAACAAATAAAAAGTTGTTGTTGTTATGGGCCATCAAGTTGCCTTCAACTCAGAGCAACCCTATGTACAATAGCTCTGAACGTGTTCTATCCTGAGCCAATCTCATTCGACACACTTACCCTCATTGCCCTAGTTACTGTATCAATCCATCACATCCGAGGTCTTCCTCTCCTGCACTGTCCCTCCACCCTTCCAACCATGATGTCCTTCTCATCGAATGGTCCCTCCTGGCCAAATGCCCAAACTATGTGATACAGAGCTTCAAAATTCTTGCCTCCAAGGAGAAACTTGGTTTCAACCTCTCCAACACAAACCTGTTTGTTCTCTTGGTGATCCATGATATGTTCAATACCATTCTCCAGCACCACAAATCAAAGGCATCAATTCTTTTCCTGTCATAATTAGCCATGGCACAGCTCTCTGATGAATAGCAAGCAATTGGGAAGACCATAGCCTCGAACAGATGAACCTTAGTCCCTAGACTGACCTCATTTTTCTTTAAGACTTCAGAAAGGTCCCTGGCAACATCTGACTTCCCCAGTGCAATTCATTTTTTTTTTAAATTTTATTTTCTCAGTGCTGGTTCTAAGAATGTTGAGTGTGGAATCGAACAAGTTGAAATTGTTAACTATGTCAATCTCTTCTCCGCCCATCATTGGTGCTGTCAATTGGGCTAGTGATGAGAATCTTTGTCTTCTTGATGATGAGCTTGAATCCATATTGAAGACTACAAGTCTTGACCTTGTACAGCAAAGGCTTCAGGTCCTCCTCAGTTTCAGCAAGCAAGGTTGTTCCACCTGTATACTGCAGTTTGTTAATGAGTCTTCCTATCATCCTGATACCAAAATCCTCCTTATTAAGCCTAGATTTCTGAATGATCTTTCTGCATATAGGCTAAAAAGATATGGAGATATTTCTTTCTTGATTTTGAATCATACACTGTGTCCTTGATTTGTTCTGAGGACAGCTTCATGGTCTAATTATACATTTTGTATTAAGTACAATCAAGGGTTCTGAGATTCCCATTCTTCTCAAGGTTAGCCACAATTTGTTGTGAGCCTCACAGTCAAATGTCATTGCATAGTCAATGAAACATAGATAGACATTCCTCTGAAATTCTTTGCTTTCAGACAAGATCCATTTGACATAGATAGGAATGTCTCTGGTGCCATGAAATTTCTAAACCCAGCTTTTATTTCTGGTAGTTCCCTGTCAATGTACTGTTCCAATCATTTCTGAATAATCTTCAGTAGGATTTTGCTTGCATTTGATATTAGGGACATTGTTTGATAATTTGCATACTCTGTTGGGTCAACTTTTTTTGGAATAGAAAGAAATATGGATCTCTTCCAGTCAATTGGCCAGGTAGTTGTCCTCCAGATTTCTTGGCACAACCTGGTGAGCACATCTAGGGCAGCAACCATTTATTGAAATATTACTTCATATCCCAGAAATTCTTGGAGGCTTTTTTCTGTCAATTCTTTTAGTGCATCTTGAATTTTCTCCTTCATTATCACTGCCTTTTGATTTTATATTGTTTCATTAAATTTTTCTGTGCCAGTCAATCATTTCAGTACAGTGATTCTGTAAACTCCAGCTTCTTTGAATGCTTCCTGGATCATTCAATATTGTGCCTGTAGAATCCTTAAGTATTCCTACTTGGGGTTTGTATTTGTTCTTTTGGTTTCTTCAGCTTAAGAGATTCCAAGTCAGTTAGGCCCTTTTGATTCTTTGACTCCAGCTCTTTGCACATTTCATTATAATACTTTGTCTTCGGGCCCTGCCATTTGAAATCTTCTGTTCAACTCCTTAACTTTGTGCTTCCTCCCCTTTTCTTTGGTTTTTCAACACCTAGTGGCAATATGTAGAGTCTTTTCTGACATCTGCCTCAGTCTTTTATCTTTCTCCTGTCTTTGTAATGACCATTAGAATTCTTCCTTTATGATATTCTTGATTTCCTCTAACAGCTCATCTAGTCCTTGTTTCAAGGCCTTAAATCTGTTCCTGAGATGATTTTGAAATTCAGGTGGGATAGACTCAAGGTCAAATTTTGGTTCCTGTGGATTTGATTTAATTTTCTTTAGCTTTAGTTTGAACTTGCATATGAGTAGTTGATGGTCTATTCCATAATTAGTACTTGCCTTAGTTTTCACAACTGACATTGAGCTTCTCCAACAATTCTTTCCACAAATACAATCAATGTGATTCCTGTGTATACCATCAGATGAAATCCATGTGTATAACTTATCTTTCTCATAAAATGTATTTACAGTGAATAAATAACTCATTTGTATAAGATGTTATTCTATCTCTAGCCTCATTTCTGTTGCCAAGTTCATGTTTTCTGACTACTGATCCTTCTTTCTTGTTTCCAATTTTTGCACTCCAGTCACCTACTATTATTAGTGCATCTTGAGTGCATGTTCAATTGATTTATGACTGCAAAGGTGGTAGAAAGAATATATTTTCTCCTCTTTGGCTCAGGTTGTTGGTGCATATATTTAAAACACTGTGGTAGTCACTGGATTTTCTCATATGCGTAGGGAGACATTGCTGTTGCTCACAATGTTGTATCTCAAGATGGATCTAGAAAACCTTTTTAACTATGAATATGATCCTGTTTTTCATTATCTTTTCATCTCCACAATAATGTTGTTGTTGTTGTCAGGTGCTGTCGAGTATGACTCATAGTGGCACTATGAACAACAGATCTGAACCCTGTGCCATCTTCACACTTACTGACACTAGAGCCTGTCGCAGCAGTCACTGTGTCAATCCACTGGTTGAGAGTCTACTTCTCCTTTGCTGACCCTCCGCCCTTTCAAGCATCACGTTCCTCCCCAAGGAATAGCCCCACCTAGCAACATGCCCAAAATGTGTGAGGCAAAGCCTCATAATTTTTACTTTTGAAAGGCATTCTAGCTGCACATTCTCCAAGACATATGTGTTTATTCTCTTAGTTCATGGGATGTTCAGTTCTCTTTTCTAACACCACAGTTCAAAAGAATCAATTCTTCTCCTGTTTTCCTTATTCATTGTCCAGCTATTAGATGCATAGCAAGTAATCCTTAGTCCTCAAACTGACATCATTTCTGTTCAATAATTTGAGGAGTAATAATAGATCATATTACATATACATAGTAGAATGCTGTATCTGATTCAAAATGTTCATGTCAATCTATTTCATTTTAACAAGTGGTGTTGTTTTTGTTATGTGCCATTGAGTCATTTGTGACTCATAGCAACTTTATGTACAAGAGCCCTAAACCCTGGTCTATCCTGTAACAACCTCACTATCACTGATACACCTACTACCATTACTCCAATCACTGATTCAATCCGTCTCATCAACATCTTCCTCTCTTGCACTGTCCCTGTACCCTCTCAAACATGATGCCCCTCTCCAAGGACTGGTCCCTCCTTGCAACATGCCCAAAATATGTCAGAAAAAGTCTCTACTGGTATGTCAATATATGTGTCCCGTTTCTTTCTTAACAATACCTAGTTTTCCTACAGCCACATTGATTGTTATTGTTGTTTATTGTTAGGTTTCACTGAGTCAAGTATGACATATAGTGAATCTATGAACAAGAAATTTCAACTCTGTAGTTTTCATAATGGTAAATCTATACATGGACCAGGAGGCAGTTGTCAGAGCAGAGGAAGGAAACACGGAATGGTTCAAAATTGGGAAGGGTGTACGCCAGGGTGTGTCCTATTTCCATACCTTTTCAACCTAAGTGCAGAACAGATTATTTGGGAGGTGGGGCTGTATGAGGAAAAGTGTGGCATCAGGAAGATTCATTAACAATCTGCATTATGCAGATGACACAACCCTGCTTGCTGAAACTGAGAAGGACATGAAGCACTTGCTGCAGAAAGTCAAGGACTGTAGCCTTCAGTATGGATTGATGCTCAATGTCAAGAAGACAAAGATTCACACCACTGGGGTAATTGGCAGCATCAGTATGGATGGTGAAGAGATTGAGATGGTTAACAGCTTTAGTTTGCTTGACTCCACAGTCAACACTCTTAGCCCGAGCAGTCAGGAAATTAAAAGACATACTGTTATGGGAAAATCTGCTTTTAGGGACCTTTCCAAAGTACTGAAGAGCAATAATGTCACTCTGGAGACTAAGGTGCGCCTGATACAGGTCATGGTCTTTGCAATCTCTTGCTATGTGTCAGCGAGTTGGACAATGACTAGGAATGATAGAAGGACAATTGATGCCTTTGAGCTGTGGTGTTGGAGGTTGTTGTTGTTGTTATGTGCTGTCGAGTCATTTGTGACTCATAGCGACCCTATGTACAACATCCCTAAACCCTGCTCTTTCTTGTGCCAATTGCACTGCCTCTGACATACCCATCCCGAGTACCCCAGTCACTGAATCAA
>NW_006400001.1:3125673-3126166 GCF_000299155.1 Elephantulus edwardii
CTCATCTGTTTCAGTTCAGTATACATAATCTATCCAGTTTTTCTCAGTCAACCAATCAGCTTTTAAATACAAAAGCCTGCCCACAGCTCCTGATAGATTTAATTAAGAGTATCCAGCTACAGCTGAGTGTTAATGAAATTAAAAGAGCCAGTCAGCTTACACGGAATTGTTAATGAAATCAAAACTATCTAAACAGTTTATACCCAACTTTCAGTGAAATTAAAAACAAAACCCAAAAAAACAAAAAAAACCAAAACCAAACCTAGTCTGCAGAATCCAACTGCTCCAAACTAGACTCATAGACAGGATTCTGGAGGGTAGGTAATTTTTATTTCATTGATAGTTAGGAGTGAACTGTTTGGGCAGGGTTTTTTGTGTGTTTTGTTTTATTTCATTAACAATCAAGTGTAAGCTGATTGGCAGTTTTGATTTAGTTAACAATGAGCTGTGGGCTGGTAGCCTCTTTTTTAAATCCATAAAGACCTGGTGAGTG
>NW_006400001.1:3126266-3127997 GCF_000299155.1 Elephantulus edwardii
TATTACTCATATTGATAGGCATCATCAAATCAGTTCTGACTCATAATAACCCCATGTACAACTAAAAATAACGTTTTTGAATTCTCACAATAGTTGCAGTGTTTGAGTTCATTGTCATAATCATTGTGTACTAATTTTATGGAGAATATTCTTTTTCACTTTTTACTTTATCAACAGTGGAGTCCTTCTCCAAAAACTGGTTCTCCACATATACTGAAAACATGTCTAAAATACTTGAGCAAAAGTCACACCATCATTGCTTGTAAGGTACATTCAGATTTTCGTACTGTTTTCAGGACAAGTTTGTACAATTTTCTACTGTATATACCTTAGTCAATATTATGTGTCAACACATAATATAAAGCCATCCATTCTTCTTCATTATATCGTATTCATTGTTCAGACATAAGATGCATATTAGGTGATTGAAAATACTATGGGTTGAGTCAGGTGCACTATAATCCTCAAAGTTATATGTTTTGCTTTTGAACTCTTTTGAAGAGATCTTTTGCAGCAGATTTACCTTATATTCAAAATAGGCCAGTGCTAAAATATCTGAGAGTAAGAGTCCATTATTTTAGATTATGGTAAATAGGATAAAAAAGACTTTTATCTTCTTTATATGCAGTGACTGACATAGTTGAGTCTGCTCTACAAATTGAAATTAATTTTAAGAAACATGTAGTAAATGAAATAAATCATATGGAAAAAAAGACATTTGTCAGAGTATTTTTCTAAAATGGAAAGAATGGAAATCAAGTTAAATAAATGAAGACTAATGTTCTATTGATTAAATAAATGTGATACATTTCTTCAAGAAATATTTCCCAGACAATACTGTTATGCTTACAGAAATTATGGGATATCTCAATAAATGCTTATTATTTGATTAGCTTAAAATGTAGAATATGAAATTACCTGCCAAGTGCAATAAAAACTAAGAAATAGTGCACATATAAAGAAAAATGAGGAAATAGATGAAAACAATACCAAGAAGGCTGAATTGCATGTCTGCGTGTTAATTTGGTGTTACTTTATTCTTTAGTTTTTGCAAATATGATTATTTGTGATCATATTTACCATATAGCCTGAAGGTTACAAACACTTTATTTGTAGACAACTCTAACTAGTCAGTTTAGCATAGTTTTAATCCAATTTGAACTTGCTGTCTTTTGGCCAATGAAGTAAAATAGCAACAGGCCTACATTTTTACAGTTTGAATTATTTAGTAGAGTATCAAGAACATGAAAAATGCTAAACCAAAGCTCCAGAAAGGGAAATACAGAATTGGCATGGTGAGTACTTTAGGAGGCTCATGTCAGAGCTTGAAGTATTAGCAGGTCTTTCTCCAACTCTTAACAGACCAACTTTCCAAATAGTTTGCTCAACATACAGATTTAATAGGTATGAAGAAAGAACAAAACCTTGTTGCACGCCTTTATTATTTTTAAACCACATTGTGTTCCCTTACTCTGTTCATAAAATTACTTCTTAGTCTAGGTATAGGTTTGACATGAGTAAAATCTTGTGTTCTGGGATTCTAATTTTTTTCAATGTTAGCAATAGTTTGTTATCATCTGTTATTATTATGTGCCATCAAGTCGCTTGCTACTCATAGCGACCCTATGTACAACAGCCCTAAACTCTACTCTATCCTGTGCCAATCACACTGCCTCTGACACACCCATGACGATTACCCCAGTCACTGAATCAATCCATATCATAGAGGGT
>NW_006400001.1:3128132-3142892 GCF_000299155.1 Elephantulus edwardii
AGGAAGAGTCTGTTTGTTTTCTTGGCAGTCCACGGTACCCTCAATACCCGTCTCTAGCACCACAGCTCAAAAGCATCAAATCTCCTTCCATCATTCCTAGTCACTGTCCAACTCTCTGATGCATAACAAGTGATTGAAAAGACCATAGCCTGTATCAGATGCACCTGAGTCTCCAGAGTGATACCATTGCTCTTCAGTACCCTGGAGAGGTCCCTAACATCAGACTTTCCCATCGCAATATGTCTTTTTATTTCCTGGCTACTGGTGCCAAGAGTTGACTGTGGAGCCAAGCAGACTAAAGTTGTTAACAATCTCAATCTCTTAACCATCCATCCTGATGCTGCCAATATAGGTCCAGTGGTAAGAATCTTTGTCTTCTTGACACTGAGCCTCAATCCATACTGAAGCCTGCAGTCCTTGAACCTCTGCAGCAAGCATTTCAGGTCCTCCTCAATTTCAGCGAGCAGGGTTGTGTCATCTGCATAACGTAGATTGTTAATAGATCTTCCACCAATTCTGACACCACAATTCTCCTCATAGAGCTCAACCTCTCAGATAATCTGTTCTGCGTATAGGTTGAAAAGGTATGGAGATAGGACACATCCCTTGTGTGCACCTTTCTCAATTTTGAACCATGCAGTGTTTCCCTGCTCTGTTCTGACGACTGCCTCTTGGTTTTGCATTAGCACAATCAAGTGTTCTGGGATTCCCATTCTTCTCAGAGTCAGCCACAGTTTGTTATGATCCACACAGCCAAACACCTTTGCATAATCAATGAAACACAAATAGACATTCTTCTGGTATTCCCTGCTTTAAGCTAAGATCCATCTAACATTAGCTACAATAGCCCTAGTACCACGACCCCTTCTAAACTCAGACTGGACTTCTGGCAGTTCTCTGCTGACATTCTTCTGGTATTCTTTACTTTCAGCCAGGATACATCTGATATCAGCATTGATATCTCTAATGATGGATCTCTAAATCCAGGTTGAAATTCTGGCAGTTCTTTGTCTATGTACTGTTCAAGACATTTTAGAAATGTCTTCAGGAATCTTTTGCTTGCATGTGATGTGGTTGTTGTTGTTAGGTGTCGTTGATTCTTAGACGACTTATAGCAACCCTGTGAACGAAAGGCTTGAGGACTGTTCATCGAGTTTCTGGAGGCAAGCCTTTAAGAATTGGATGCTACTCCTGCTTCCAAGATTGTTTTAATCTGGAAGCTCCATCAAACACTGTTTCCCATGGGTTAACAATTATCACATTTGGCACATCAGTGTCCCAGTGTTTAGCATCACAGCAACCTCGAGTTACCTCTGTACAGCAATGAACAGCTCAGGGCTATAGAAGAATGTTTGACAGAAAAACAATTTTAACCAGGCCTGGCCTGAGGGCTGCATATTAAAATCACCCACCTTCAGCTTGGTAACATAACTTTCTGTCCACTAAGCCAACATAGCTCTCTCTATGTTGTCTTTGTTATTTGTTGTTAGGTGCTGTTGAGTCGTAGACAACTCATAGCGACCCTGTGAATGAAAGCCCTGCACACTGTTCCTAGAGTTTTCGGAGGCAAGCCATTTTGGAAGTGGATACCATTTCTGCTTCCAACCTTGTTTTAATCAGAAAGCTCCACCAAACACTGTGCATCATAGGTAACCATTTTTGCCTTTGGCACATCAGTCTCACAATGTTTAGCATGTGATAGTAATGATATTACTCAATATTATCTACATTTTGTTGGATCATCTTTATTAGATGCATATAAATAGCAAACATTAATTTTAGTTTATGGCTTAGTTGGGTTGACATGTTTTACTTTCACAAAAGAAGGAATTGTTATTATCATTTTATGCTGCTGTAAGTTGTTCTCTACTGATGAGAAAAATTCACTCGTGATAAAAAATGAAGAATTTGAATTAGAGACCTGAGTTTGAGATGTGTTTGGCTTCAAATATTTGATCATTTCCCCACTTAGCTGACTTCATTTCCTTGCCAAAAATCAGTTGACCATGGGTAGATGGGCTGATTACTGGATTCTCAATTCTACTCCATTGGTCTATGTTTCTGTCATTGTACCAGTACCATGCTATCTTGACCATAACGGCAGTGTAGTAGGATTTGAAATCAGGGAGTGATCAGTATAACTTTAGTGAATAGATAAAGTAAAGCCATAGAATGAAAAAAATAATGCTATGACTTAGTCATGTTCATCTAAGTTTTAAGCTGATCTCGATATTTCACACTTTATAAAATGATTTGACAGCATATTTTTTTTTCTCAACACAAAACATTCCCAACACACAAACACACACAATTTTATCATTGTGGGTTGACTGCTGAGCCAAGTGAAATGAAATCACTGACAACTTCAATATTTTCCCAATCATTGAAAAAAGAAGTTGAATTGTAAAATTAATAAGTAAGACAAAAGAAGGGAAGTCTTTTGAACTGTGGTGTTGGTGATAAGCATTGCCTTTACTACAGACTGCCAAAAAAATAAACAAATCTGTCCTGAAGAAAGTACTATTAAGGTGCTACTTCTTGTAGGAAAATACTGTGAAATTCCTTGTTACATATGTTGTGTGTGTTATCAGTAGGTGTTAATCTCTGGAAAAATAAGTTTTCTCTCAGAAAAGAGAGAGTCTTAACAAGATGGATTGGTTCTGTGACTGTCACACTGGACAAGAGCATAGTGAGACTGTAAGAATGATCCAGGATGAGGTAAGATTCCCACTGTTATTCATAGGGTCTCTGTGAGTCCAAGTTGCTTCAGTGGCACCAAAAACAAAAACATAGTGACAAAAGTGGCTTAGAGAATACGTCAGGAGAGGTAAACAGCTATTTGGCAAAAGTAAATTAATTAGTGTATAGACTAGTAGGAAATAAGTTTAGAAGATCTGCTGGAAACCACTGATAACACTAAATATGGAGTTTAATTTTTTATTTTGTGGAAAATAGGAAGTTTTTGAAGGTGTCTGAGAAGAGTATGAAGCAATTGTAGATATTCCTTGGAAAACTTAATCTAGAAATATTTACATTAAATTATACATTTTACACAAGAATTTCTCTTAGAGGGATTATTACAATACTTTCTGCCATAGTTCACTATTTCAGCATTTAAAAAGTAGCATAAGCATCAGAGCTTGTGAGTCAGGAGTGTCATCAAAAATAAACTTGGTCCAAAGTCCAACAGCCCTCCCTGCTACAATCGAGCTATTGGGTAGGTCTTCTGTCTCGTCAGAGGCTCAAAGTTCTCTTTAAAGCTCACCCACTTTGTTAACAGAATTCATTTCCTTACA
This sequence comes from Elephantulus edwardii, assembly GCF_000299155.1. Classification (NCBI taxonomy): domain Eukaryota; kingdom Metazoa; phylum Chordata; class Mammalia; order Macroscelidea; family Macroscelididae; genus Elephantulus; species Elephantulus edwardii. The sequence continues at coordinate 3,131,429 of NW_006400001.1, forward strand.
ACTGTGGAACTCCAGGGGACTTGGATCTTCAAAGTCAGCAAAAGAGTCTGATCTCAGGACACTAAGCCCTCTTTTAAACTTTTAAACTGGGCTTTCTGCTGATTAACTCCAGGCCATCCAGGATAATCTCTCTTTTGATTAAAGTCAACTGATTTGGGACCTTAATTATATCTGAGAAATCTTTTAGCCATTGCTTTTAATATAACCCAATCAAAGGACTGACATCTATCACCTTTGCCATATACTGTGACTTAATCATGGTTCTACGTGTAGGGGCTGGAGACTGTAAAGGCCATCAGAGAATTATGTCAAACATAATCTGACTGGCAGACACTGGACAGAAAGAACATATTGTTGTTATGTGCCGTCAAGTCGCTTGCGACGAATAGTGATCTTATGTATAGCAGCCCTAAACTCTGCTCTGTCCTGTGCCAATCTCACTGTCTCTGTCACACCTACCCCCCGTTACCCCAGTCACTGAATCAATCCACCTCATAGAGGACCTTCCCCTCCTGCGCTGTCCCTCCACCCTCCCAAGCATGACATCCCTCTCCCAGCACAGGTGTCTCCTTGCAACATGTCTAAAATATGTTAGATGAAGCTTCAGAATTTTTGCCTACAAGGAGCAGTCTGGTTTAACCTTCTCCGGGATGAACCTGTTCGTTTTCTTAGAAGTTCATAGCATATTCAATAATCTTCTCCAACAAACAGCTCAAAGGCATCAGTTCTCCTTTTATCCTCCTGAGTCATTGTCCAACTCTCTAACACGTAACATATGATTGCAAAGACCATAGCCTGTATCAGGCACTCCTTAGTCTCCAGAGTGACACTATTGCTCTTCAGTACTTTTGAGAGGTCCCTAACAGCAGACTTTTCCACCACAATATATCTTTTAATTTCCTGGATACTGGTGCCAAGGGTGTTGACTGTGGAGCCAAGCAAACTAAAGCTGTGAACAATCTCAATCTCTTCACCATCCATAGTGATGCTGCAAATTGTCAATTGTGGTGAGAATCTTTGTCTTCTTGATATTGAGCATCAATCTATTATTGAAGGCTGTAGTCCTTGATCTTCTGCAGCAAGTGCTTCATGTCCTCCTCAGTTGCAGCAAGCAGGGTTCTGTCATCTGCATAACACATATTGTTCATGAATCTTCCACCAATCCTGATGCCACACTTCTCATTATAAAGCCCAGACTTCTGGATATCTGTTCTGCATATTGGAAAGTACACTGGAAAGGAATTCACATTTCTAAAACCAAGGTGTTATAGAAACAAATGAATAAATAAATATCATTTGATAAATGCAATGCCAGATGTATTTGCAAGGCCATGATAGTTGAGTAAGAGCCCTCAGTTCTTTCAGAAAGGAGGACATCAGAAAGACTTTTAGAGAATATAAAAGATTAGCATTCATTCTAGTATTGGTAATGCAGGGTTTTGTACATGATGACTTTTTGTTGCCTACAACTTTAAGAAAATTTCTTTTAAAATGAGGAAGATGAACAAATTTAACAAGTGCATAATGAATATGTAAAGTAGAAGAGCCATCAACAGATGAATGCTATTTTTAGACTTAGTCTAAATATAGTCTTATATCCACTTCTTAAGTAGCATGCCTCTGGAAACCTTAAGAACTTTGATAACTGTCAATAGTTGTAGAGGGGTTTGAAGTCTTTTGTTCATAAGGTCACTATGATTCGTGCTCGACTAGGACACAGTCAACAACAACATGCTATATATAACATTTGTACAGTTTATCCACTTTTGCATTGTTGTTATTGTTATGTGCCGTCGAGTCACTTGCGACTCATAGCGACCCTATGTACAACAACCCTAAACTCTGCTCTATCCTGTGCCAATCACACTGCCTTTGACCCACCCATCCCAATTACCCCAGTCACTGAATCAATCCACCTCACAGAGGGCCTTCCCCTCCTGCAGTGTCCCTCTAGCCTCCCATGCATGATGTCCCTCTCCAAGGACCTGTCCCTCCTTATAACATGTCCAGAGTATGTCAGACGAAGCCCCAGAATCCTTGCCTCCAAGGAGCAGCCTGGTTTAGCCCTCTCTAGGAAGAATCTGTTTGTTTTCTGGGCACTCCCTGGAACCCTCAATACTCTTCTCCAGCACCACAGCTCAAAGGCATCAATTCTCCTTCTAAACTTCCTAGTCATTGTCCAACTCTATGATGCATAGTAAATGATTGCAAAAACCATAGCCTGTATCAGACACACCTTAGTCTCCAGAGTGATACCATTTCTCTTCAGTACCCTGGAGAGGTCCCTAACAGCAGACTTTCCCATCACAATATGTCTTTTGAGTTCCGGGCTACTGGTGCCAAGAGTGTTGACCGTGGAGCCAAGCAGACTAAAGTTGTTAACAATCTCAATCTCTTTACCATCTATCATGATGCTGCCAATTGGTCCAGTGGTAAAACTCTTCGTCTTTTTGACATTGAGCCTCAATCCATACTGAAGGCTGCAGTCCTTGACCCTCTGCAGCAAGCATTTCAGGTCCTCCTCAGTTTTAGCAAGCAGGGTTCTGTCATCTGCATAACGCAAATTGTTGATAATCTTCCTCCAATCCTGATGCCACAATTCTCCTCATAGAGCCCAGCCTCTTGGATAATCTGTTCTGCATACAGGTTGAACAGGTATGGAGAGAGGACACATCCCTGGGGCACATCTTACCGAATTTTTAACCAAGCAGTGCTTCCCTGCTCTGTTCATTTGCATTACTTTTCTTTAAAAATACGTGAACGTATTCTTTTCTATGCTTATGGAAGGTTATTATATTTGGTTTATTGAATTCTCTTTACTTTGGGGCCTGTTATGACTTCCTTACTTTTTTCACATTTGTGCTAGCCCTACTCATCATGTAGCAGAAATGAAGGGAACTGTAATTAATTAGCTGATTGCTGAAGTGTAAGGTGCCAGGGGAGCAATGATGGCTGGAGTAAGACCATGGAAAGTCTTGTGTAGCTAGCTGAGGCAGTTCTCCATTGTCTTTGCCTTTGATATCACAGTGAGAGTTTTAACCTGGGGAGTAGTGAGATGCACCTGTTATTTAGAGATTACTAAGGGGGGAAAATCAAGAGACCAATTTGGAAAGATTTTCCATCCTACACTAAAGGGAACAATTAGAAGACTATTGTAGTGGTCATATGAGCTAAGTGATTATAGTTATACTGCCTGTAATATTTAGCTCCCTGAAAATTATTTTAATTTTGAGATACGTCAGCATAAACTGTGAATTTTTGTATTTTTGGATAGCATGATAGATTACTTTCCTGACTTTAAATGCTAGACCCTTTGTTAAATGGAGTGTTTTTTGTTTTTGTTGTTGTTGTTATAACAAACACATTTATGACTGAAGTATTTATGCAACTCTGTACAACTTATAGCACCTGGAAAATGTACTTGATAAGATATAACATTCTCATATACAATGCCAGAACTGAGTCTAAGGGTATAGTTTTTATTGCACTTATATGCAGTGATGTTAGGTTAGGAGTAAGGCAAATGAATTCTTACCATACAAAATTGAACAACCCAGCTTTATAATTGCTTTAGGATAGCCGATTGCCTATTTTGTCTCTGTTCAAAGTACCCAAAGGAAATCTTCCCAGGGTCATTGAAAATATCAGAGTCTGCAGATGGAGATCATAACTATATGGCCTTGGCTGTATATTTAATATACAACTAGTGAAAACGGACTTGAAGGAGGGAGCCAGGATGACAATTGGATGCTTGATTAGAAGGGATGATATTAACCAAGCGGCCTATCTAGAAAAGGCTATTTTACATAGTAAAGAAGTGACATATCAAAAAAAATTACTGCTTTAGAAGATTCTAAATATGCATAGTATAATTGCTGATTGAATCACATAGTCCCTTTATACAGCAATCTTTTTTAATATCTCAGATGCCAGCCTCCACCCCCTACCAGCGCCATGAGAGACTCTTTTAACTCCAACACCAGCCTCGGATTCTGGTTTTGTCTGTTGAGAAAAACACTAAGATTCCAGGAATTTTATTTTATTTTTTTAGGAATATTTCTTTTACAATTGGAATGGGATTGTGGAGGTTTTTTCAAGTCTATCTTAGCATGTTGTTATTGTTAGGTGCCATTGAGTCAAGCATTACTCATAGTGATCCCATGAACAAAAGATTCGTTTTCACACTTCCTGACACACAAGAGCCCATTGTAGCAGTCACTGTGTCAATCCACCTGGTTGAGGGTCTTCCTCTCCTTCACTGGCCCTCTACCTTTCTCAACATCATGTCCTTCTCCAAGGAATAGACCCTCCTAGGAACATGTCTCAAGTATATGAGGCAAAGCCTTGTCATTCTTGCCTCCAAAGAACACTCTGGCTGCACGCTCTCCAAGACATATCTGTTTATTGTTTTAATGGTTCATGGGATGTTTGGTGCTCTTCTCCAACACTACAGCTCAAAGGCATCAATTCTTTTTCTTTCATCCTTATTCATTGTATAGCTCTCAGATGCAAAGCAAGTAATCAGACTGTGACCTAAATCAGACACACCTTAGCCCTCAAACTGATATCATTACTCCTACATAATTTAGAGAGGTCCCTAACTGCAAATTTCCCCAGTGCAATATGTCTCCTTATTTCCTTATGGCTTGTACCAAGGGAGTAAATCGTGGACCCAAGCAAGATGAAGCTGTTGGCAGTTTCAATCTCCTCGCCATCTATCATGATGTTGCCTATCAATCCAATGCTAAGAATCTGTTTTTTTGTTGTTTGGTTGTTGGTTGTTTGTTTTTTTTTTTACATTGTGATACAATCCATATTGAAAGTTATGTTCCTTGATCTTTATTCCATTAATGGGACAAGGTCATTACTGAGTCTTAAAACCAAGGAGAGAGTTATTAGCCTCAAGCCTCTTAGAAATAAATACAAAAACTCCAAACTCAGACCAGCAACACTGCTGTTTCTTTGGAATTAGTTGTACACACATTTATCTGTTACACATTTCCATAATTGCTCTAAACATGGGGAAAGGTTATGAACTAAAATAAAATTACTAAAAACCTGAGTCTGGGATAAAGAAGATGATGCATCGCATTCCATCATTTCAACAGCTCAAGATCTCTTCTAGATTCCAGAATAATTCATAATGAAAATCCCACTATCTTTGATAAACATATGTTATACCGTTCTGGTATTTTTTTTCCCAAGGAGTTTGAAAACATAAATATTATTAGCAGAGTTTATCTGTGAATAAAATTGCTAATATAGCTTTAATAACTGAGTTTTTAAAAAAATATTTTATTAGTTTGCATATAAAATCTGTAATATATTTTGTTTCTTTTGTATACAATATGTTTCATACACTCCTCATTCACGTTTTCACCATGTTTTTCATACAATAACTCCCATACATTGTGTTCTATAAAATTAATCACCATTGATCCATACCCACAATTGCCCCACCTTTTTTGATCCCCCCGAATCTTTAATTTCTTTTACTCCTTCCTTCTGCCCACCAAACACTATGACCTCCAGATATCCCCTTCTTCCCACATTCAGCTCCCCTTCACCCTCCCTTTCCCCCTTTGCACTTTTGTATACATCTTACTAGCAATCCTTTTATCTTGAAAATAATGGTCTTATGCAGTATTTATATTTCTTATGAGACTGAGTTAGTTCATGTAACATAATGCTCTCCAGCTATTCCCATGTTATACAGTATATTTTCAAAATCTTTCCTCCTGAGTGCATCACAATATTCCTTTGTGTACCACATTTTCTCAGTCCATTCATTTGTTGTTGGATAAAGAAATTGGCTGTTTTGGGCTGTTTCTATTTTTTTATAACACTAATAAGAACATTGGTATACAAATTTCCAATTGTGTCTCAATTCTATTTTGCTCAGGTAATATTCTTAGCAGTGTAATAGCTGGATCATATAAAATTTCTATGTTTGGCATTTTGAGGAATTGCCAAAATGTCTCCCAGAGTTGTAACATTTTACAATCCCACCAACAGTGCATGAGAGTTAATCCCTCCACATCTTTCCCAACATTTATTGCTGCTTTTTGTTGTTGTTATGCGTTGTCAAGTCGCCTGTGATTCATAGCGAACTTTTTGTACAACAGTCCTAAGCTCTGCTCTATCCTCTGTCAATCTTATTGTCTCTGGCACACCTACCTCTATTACCCCAGTCACTGAATCAGTCTATGTCATTGAGAGTCTTCCTTTCCTGTGCTGTCCCTTGACCTTCTCAAGCATGACATCCTTCTCTAGTGATTGGTTCCTCCTTGCAACAAGTCCAAAGTATGCCAAATGAATCTCCAGAATCCTTGCCTCTAAGGAGCATCCTGGTTTAACCCTCTCAAGGATAAACCTGTTTGTTCTCTTAGCAGTCCATAGTATATTCAATAGTTCAACACCACAGCTCTAAAGCATTAGTTCTCCTTCTCATCCCTAGTCATTGTCCAGCATTCAGATGCATAGCAAGTGATTTCAAAGACCATGGCCTGTATCAGATTCACCTTAGACTCCAGACTGACATCATTGTTCTTCAGTACTTTGGAGAGGTCTGTGACAGAAGACTTTACCAACACAATATGTTTAATTTCCTGCCTTCTTGTGCCAAGAGTGTTGATTGTGGAGCAAAGCAAACTAAAGCTGTTTACAATCTCAGTCTCTTCACCATCCATCACGATGCTGCCAATCGGCCCAGCGGTGACAATCTTTGTTTTCTTGCTATTAATGAAACTTATAATAGTTATCCAAGACTTATCAAATAGAAGATGACATAATAGTAATGTTATGTCATTATTTCATTAAATATTTATAACAATTATACATAGCAATTATTATATCAATTTAAAGGGTGAAGAAAAATGTGTGGCAAGAAAAATCCATGGTTTTATGGAGAAAGCAAAATTGTCACCATTGGTAATGAAGGGAAAGTCTTCATAGAATCATTTTTTTCATAAATATGTGGCTAAATAATGTTAGTAAAATTGGAAGATTAATGAAAGAATGGAAGGCTCTCAGTGATGTGGATGATAAAACTTTTTGTCTCATATATTTGGGCATGTTGCTAAGAGAGGCTATTCCATGAATATCATGCTGGAAAGGTGGAGGGATGGGAAAGAACAGGAAGACCCTCAACCAAATGGATCAGCCCAGTGAATTCAGCAACGAGCTTGAGTGTGTCAGACATTGTGAGGATGGCACAGTACAGGACAGGATATGCTGTTCATACAGTCACTATGAATTGTACTTTACTCAATGGCACCTGACAATAACAACAGTATGTTCTAGCACAAGTTTCAGAATTCTTCTGACATCCATTTTATTTCCTTTTCCCCCTTAACTCTTTCCCTTCACCATCTCATTGTCAAGAAAACAAAAATTCCTACCACTGGACTGACAAGTAACATCATAGTGGAGGGAGAAGAAATTGAAACTGTCAACTGCTTCATCTTGCTTGGATCCACAATTAACACCCTTTTTTACCAGCAGTCAGGAAATAAGGAGATACGTTGCTATGGGAAAATCTGCAGTTAGGGACCTCTCAAAATTATTGAGGAGTAATGATATCAGTTTGAGAATTAAGATCCGTCTGATTCAGGCCATACCATGGTCTTTCTAATTGTTTCCTATGCATCTGAGAGCTGTACAATAAATAAGGATGACAGAAGAAAAATTAATGTCTTTGAGCTGCGATGTTAGAAAATAGCATTGAACATCCCATGGATGGTCAAAAGAAAAAATACATATGTCCTGGAGAGAGCGCAACCAAAGTGCTCTTTGGAGGCAAGAATGATGAGGCGTCACTTCCTATACATCAGGCATATTTCTAGGAGGGGCTATGTTTTGGAAGGGAACATGATGCTGGTCACCATGAATGGTTGGTGAAGATGAAGACTGTCTACCAGGTGGATTGACACTGTGACTGCTGTAATGGACTCTAGTGTGTTAGGAAGTGTGAGGATGGCACAGGACAGAACAGGGTTCAGATCTTTTCTTCATAGGATTGCTATGAGTCATACTTGACTCGACAGTACCTAACAACAACAACTCTCTCCACCCACCACACTCTGTGGTTCTGTTATCTTCTGCATATACTTCAGTTGTTATAGACTAACGGTTGCCTTTTGGCTCTCCTAGGCATGCTTTGATAATCATCTTTGTGTTTTTAAAGAAAGTATTTGAAATGAATAAATCATTGATTATACAAAATCCTGCTATTGAATGTCCAGAACTATTTCTGTATTAGTTACGATTGAACTGTGTAATAGCTTAATTATTATTGAGCTGAAATTGATTGGAATGAGTCATGTGGAATTGGAAAACCATATAATATAAAGTGTCAAAATTGATAAAGAAAAATCACACTATATTCATTAATAAAAAGGTATATTTCAAGTTCTAGCCTCTCTTACAATCCTGTTAGTGTTAATATTATATGCTTATGCAAAGAATTAAGCCTTGTTAAAACAATTTCTATTCACATTTTTGTTCCAACCACTAATGCAAAATATTAATAAAGAGAACATTTCTATCAGTTTTCAACATCTGAAATTGATCAAACATGTAATCAAGATGCATTGATAATTACTGGTAATTGGAATGCAAAAGCTGCAAACAACTAACAATTGTTAGTTGAAAAACACAGCCTTTGTGGCTGAAATGGTGCCAGAGTTTGCCTGGTAGAATTTTGTAAGAATAAGGACTTGTTAAGTGCTAATATATTTTTACTATAACAGAAAGGGTGCTTAAGTATGTAAGGATTGTAAGGATAGAATAGGATTGAGGAAGGTTGTATCATGATGTGAAAGTGGTTTCTGTGAGTTAGAGTCCATTCGATGGGACCTAACAACAACATACATGTAAATCTCACTGTCAGATAATATTTAACAATAGATAACAGTGGAGATGTTTTTAGTCTTTCCTTCATTAAAACAAACAGAAAATCCCAATGAGACAATGACTAAAAATATTACAAAGGATCAGTCATTTCAATGAATTTAGTTGACAGCAGAATTTGTTTCAGCCTGTTCCTGTTGAGTACTGTTGAGTTGGAATCGACCCGCAGCTGACCCTCCAAGTGAATGTTCAGAAGCAGTAAATCAGTGCAACAATGAATGAATGAAAACCCAAAATCTCTGTAAATGTTCATTAAAACTAATAAAATTTAATTTAAAAAAAAAGAAGCAGTAAATCACATTGGAAGAGATTGCCCTTCTTTCCTCCATGGGTTGAAGCAAATACATCAGGATTGGCAGTGTAATTCTTTACCATCAAGCCATCAGAGCTCCTCTTATAAAAACAAAACTATTTGAGCCTTGTCGGTGTGTAGTTTATAGGGAAGTTAATTGCTAATACAAAGACTACATCTCTCTGGTAGTTCAAATCAATCAGCATCTTCCTGACAGAAAGAATGGGTAAACCTCCTGTGTGATTTACAGCCTCTGAAAACCTGCTAGAGAATCAGCTATGAGTTTGTTCCTATTCAACAGTAATGAGTGAGTGAGTGAATACTTAATAGTCACATAAAATTAACAAGAATTTATTCACAAAATACTAAATATTCAAAATATACTGTCATATAGAATACATAAATATACAAAACCAAAGCATATATTGTTCTTGTTATTAGGTGCCACTGAGTTGAGTACCACTCATAGCAACCCATGAACAGAAGATCTGAAACAAGACCTGTCCTGCACCATCCTCAAACTTTCTGACACACAAAAGACCATTGCAGCAGTCATCTTGTCAATCCATGTGGCTGAAGGCCTTCTTCTCCTTCTCCAACCCACCACATTTCTCAACATCATGTTCCTCTCCAGTATGTCCTAGCAATATGCCCAAAGTATGTTAGGCAAAGTCTCATCATTCTTGCCACCAAAGAACACTCTGATTGCACCCTCTCCAAGACATATCTATTAGTTTGGGGTTTTTTTGTTTGTTTGTTTGTGTTTGTGTTTCTTTTGCCTTCTGTGGAATGTACAGTGCTCTTCTCCAACAGCACAGCTCAAAGCCTTCAATTCTTTTCCTGTCATCTTTATTCTTTGTCTATGTCTCGGTTGCATAACTAGTAATTGGAAATACCATGGCCTGAATCAAACACAACTTAGTATTTAAACTGACATCACTACTCCTCAATAATTTGGAGAGGTCCCTAACTACAGATTTTTCCAGTGCAAAGTGTCTCCTTATTTCCTGACTGATCATACCAAGGGTGTTAATTGTTGATACAAGCCAGATGAAGCTGTTGACAGTTTCAGTCTCCTCGCCATCCATCATGACACTGCCTAATGAACAAAGAATCTTTGTTTTCATGATATTGAGAGGCAATCCATACTGAAGGCTGCATTCCTTGATCTTCTGCAACAAGTGCTTCAAACTCTCCTCACTTTCACCAAGCAAGGTTGTATCATCTGCATAACTTGGGTTATTGATGAGTATCCCTCCAAACCTAATGCCACACTCCTCTTCATAGAGTCCAGATTCTCGGGTAATTTGCTGAGTATATAGATTGAACAGGTATGGAGACAGAATACGTCTTTGACACATTTCCTTCCTAATTCCAAACCATGTTGTTCTCCCCTACTCTGTTCACATAACATCCTCCTGGTCAACGTGTAGGTCCCTTATGAGCACAATCAAGTACTCTGGAATTCCAATTCTTCTCAATATCAGCCACAATTTGTCATGATCCACACAATCAAACGCCTTTGCATAGTCAATAAAGCACAAGTAGACATTCTTCTGTTATTTCTTAGTTTCAGCTAGGATCCATCTGACATCAGCAATGATATCCCTGTGCCATGGCCTCTTCTAAATCCCACTTGAACTTCTGGCAATTCCCTATCTATGTAATATTCCAGACATTTTTGAATGATCTTCAGCAATATTTTGCTAGCATGTGATACCAATGATATTGTTCAATAATTTCCACATTCAGGTGATCACCCTTCTTGGGAATAGGAACAAATACAGACCTCTTACACTCTATTGGCCAGAGAGCTGTCCTCCATATTTCCTGGCATAGATCAGAGAGTGCATTCAAGTGTGCATTTGTTAGTGAAAACAAGTTAATTGTAATCCCTTCAGTTCCTAGGGCCTTATTTTTTGCCTATGACATCAATGCAGTTCCACTTTCTCTTTCAGTACCTTGACCCTTGTTCATTTCAGGTACTTCTGAAATTTTTCACTGTCAATCAATTCTTTCTGGTACAGTGACTCTGTGTATGCCCCCCAACTTCTTTTGATGCTTTCTGGGTCATTTAAAACACTGCCCATACTATCTTTCAACATTGTGACATCGAGGCCTAAATTTGTTTTTCAGTTCTTTCAGCTTGAGAAATAAAGAGTGAGTTCTTCCATTTTTATTGTCCATTTCCACCTTTCCAATTGAAGTATTTCAGCTAACAGATGCTGCCCTGGATGTGCTCACCAAGTTGTGCCAAGAAAT
>NW_006400001.1:3144572-3145577 GCF_000299155.1 Elephantulus edwardii
ATCTTGGTTCCTGTGGACTTGTTTTAATTTTCTTTGGCCTCAATTTGAACTTGCATATGAGTAATTGATGATCTGACCTACAGTCTGTCCCTGGCCTAGTTCTGACTACTGATACTGAGCTTCTCCAATGATTTCTTCCACAAATGTAGCCATTTTGATTCCTATGCAGCCCATTGACTGAAATCCATGTGTAAAGTCAACTTTTATGCCTTTTAAGAAAAAGTATTTGCAATGAGTAAATCATTGTAAATACAAAATTTAATCATTCTATTTCCAGCCTCATTTCTATCACCAAGCCCATATTTGCCAACTACTTTTGTTTTTTCATTGCTTCCTGCTTTTTGCATTCCAGTCACCAATTATCATTAGCACATCCTGATTGCATGTTCTATCAATTTCAGACAGCAAAATTTGGTAAAAATTCTCATTTTCTTCGTTTTTGAAAGTAAATGTAGGAAGAAATACTTGAATAACAGTTGTGTTAATGGATCTTCCATATATGCAAATGGATATTATCCTATCACTCATGACACTGTATTTCAGGATAGAACTTGAAGTTGAGTTTTTTACTTTGAATGCAACACTATTCTTCTGTTTTTCATTCTCTGCATAGTATAGCATATGTATCTGATTCAAAATGGGGATACCTGGTTCATTGCATCTCAACAATGCCTAATATGTCAGTATTCATATGTTCTATTTCATTTTAACAATATCCATTTTTCTAACATTCAAGCTATGAACAAATCCATGTTACTAGTTGTTGAATGATGTGTTTTATTTATTTCCTTCATTTTAACTAACTGGGCTCTACCACTACACTACTATAAATATTCTCTTTGTTTAGTGTTCATAGGGTTTTAAAAAGCCTTTTATTTAGGAAATAGATGGCCCATTATGCTTCCTAGTCTGTCTTAACCAGGGAGCTCCACCTACACCTGTCCATGATATGAAATCCTTAAAGAATGTGACATATTAGTGGCAAAGATTTCAGTATCTCAGCAA
>NW_006400001.1:3148441-3154165 GCF_000299155.1 Elephantulus edwardii
GTGTGTTCTGTTGTGCATAGGGTTTTCAGAGGCCTGCTATTTCAGAAGTGGGTGGCCAATCCTTCTTCCTAGCCTGTCTTAATCTGAATGTTCAGAATCAGAGGAGTATCTGACAGACAAGCAATTTGTGGAGCAGTTAAAGTAAATCCCTTATTGTGGGATTAAGCATTAGTTACAGTGTTGACTGCACCCCTAGCCCAGTGCCTTGACCCACTTACTTCCCAGCTCCACCCTCCACCAGGATCACCCTTCACGTCTGCCAAGTCCCTTCAGAAAATATCTTTCATTGTCCAACTCATGATCTGACAGCTTGTATATTAAGCTTTCTTGGCTTCTGTGATTCCAAACACGTCAACTGCTGACATTTTTTTCCCTTTTAACCAGTGTCTCTTAAGTTTATTTGTACTGTCTCCAAGGGAAGGTGACGTGTCCTATAGAACTCCTGTGTAGATTATGTTTTCCTTTCTGGAAGATGCCCCTTCGGTATTATCTGAAGTGACTTCCTCCGGTGATACAATATTATTAAATAAGATTAGGAATTTCTATATTGTTACATAAAATAAACATATTTCTTATAAATATTTATTTAATCCACACATAATTATAAAAAGAATTATTGTTGATGTTGCTAGGTAGAGTTTAGTATAACTGATAGTTACTTTATGAACAAAAGATCTGAAATAAGGCCTGTCCTGTGCCATCCTCACCCTTAACACACAAGGGCCCAATGCAGCAGTCACTGTGTCAATCCATCTAGTTGAAGGTCTTCCTCTCTTTTTCCCACCCTCTACCCTTTCCAGTATCATGTACCTCTCCAAGGAATAGCCTCTACTAGAAACATGCTCAAAGTATGTGAGGTGAAGCCTCATCATACTTGCCTCCAAAGAACACTCTGGCTGTACCCTTTCCAAGACATATCTGTTTGTTTTCTCAGCCATCAATTGAATATTTAGTGCTCTTCTCCAACACTATAAGTCAAAGGCATCAATTATTTTTCTATCACCCTTATACATAGCAAGTAATTTAAAAGATCATGGTTTGAATCTGTTACATGTTAATCCTCAAACTGACACCATTACTCCTCAATAATTTGGAAAGCTTCCTAATTGCAGGTTTTCCTAGTTCAATGTGTCTTCATATTTCCTGACTGCTGGCAGCAAGGATGTTAATTATGGGTCCAAGAAAGATGAAGCTGTTGACAGTTTCAACCTCCAATCCATGCACCATAATGCTATATATAGGGTGAGAATCATTGTTTTCTTGACATTGAGGTGCAATGCATACTGATGTTATTCATATAATTAAGAAACCATATAATCTGTATAATTAATTAATCAAACAATGATTATAAACCAAAATTGCAACTAATTAAAAGAATATCCCATGTATATGAGGAGCTCCAATAGTGTCCTCTTAGGGAATTGTACTTCTGACTCAAAGAGGACACATCCATGGGAATTGGAATCACTAGTAGCTTGTATTGAAAAAGATGGACAATCTATTCTTATACTGTTTATAGCCTCGGAGTCATAGTGGAGGGTCAGCTATGAATTGTTCTTACTAGAGAGCAAGGTGTGATAGATAGAGATGATAGAGATAGAGATAGGGATAAAAGATAGATAGATAGATAGATAGATAGATAGATAGATAGATAGATAGACAGATAGATTATAGATAGATAGATAGATATAGATAGGTTGTGATTGTTGTTGTTGTGTACCATAGAGTCAGAACAACCCATAAATAACCCTTCGTGGGTTTTTAGAGGTAGTTAATCAGATAGGAGATTGCCTATCCTTTTCCCTCAGAGCAGCTGGTGGCCTTGAGACACATTACTTTGGGATTGGAGCTCAGCTTCTTATCACTAAGCCACCAGAGCTCCATATATAAAGATATATAGAAACATAAATACATAGGTATACATACACATGCAGATACAGATGTGTTGTTGTTGTTGTTAAGTGTTGTCAAGTCACCTTGACTTATATCGACCCTATGTACAACAGCCCTGCTTTATCCTGTGCTAATCTTATTGTTCCTGACACGCCTACCACTATTACACCAGTGACGGAATCAATCCATCTCATCGAGGGTCTTCCTTTCTTGTCCTGTCCCTCCACTCTCCCAAGCATGAAGTCCCTCTCCAAGGACTAGTTCCTCTTTTTAACATGTCCAAAGTATGTCAGACAAAGTTTCAGAGTCCTTGCCTCCAAGGAGCACCCTGGTCTCATCCTCTCAAGGGTGAACCTGCTTGTTTTCTTAGCAGTCTATGGTTTATTCAATATTCTTCTCCAGCACCACAGCTCAAATGTATCAATTCTCCTTCTACCATCCTTAAGCATTGTCCATATTTATGATTCAGAGCAAGTAATTGCAAAGACTATGGCCTGAATCAGGCATCCCTTAGTCTCCAGACTAACATCGTTGCTCTTCAGTACTTTAGAGATATCTCTGATAATAGACTTTCCCAATAAAATTTGACTCTGGTACCAAGAGTTGTTGATTGTGGGGCCAAGCAAACTAAAGCTGTTAACAATATCAGTCTCTTCATCATCTATCATGATGCTGCCAATTGGCCCATTGGTGAGAATCTTTGTTTTCTTGATGTTGAGCTTCAATTGAAGGCTATAGTTCTTGACCTTCTGCAACAAGTGTTTCAGGTCTTCCTCACTTTCAGCAAGCAGGGTGGTATCATCTGTGTAACACAGGCTCTTGATAAGTCTTCCTCCAATCCTGATGTAATTTTTTTCTTCTCAGCTACTGTAGCATTGCAGAAATTTTGCCATTCTAGTGACATATCTTTTCCCATTCCCAAGAAAGTTGATCTAACTGAATGTGGAAACTATCCAACAATATAATTAATATCATATGCAAGGAAAATACTGCTGAAGATCATTAAAAAAATGCCTATGAACAGTACATAGTTAGGGAACTGCCAGAAGTTCAAACAGGATTAAGAAGAGGCCATGGCTCCAAGGATATCATTGATGTTGTCAGATGGATTCTGGCTGAAAGTAAAGAATATCAGAAGGTTGCCTACGTATGCTTTATTAACTATGAAAAGGCATTTTACTGTGTGAATCATAACCAAAAGGGGCTGATATTGAGAAGAATGGGGTTCATAGAGCATTAATTGTGCTCATGTGAAACCTATGCCTAGACCAGAAGGCTATTTTGTGAACAGAGCAAGGAAACACTACATGGGTTAAAATTATGAAGAGAATGTATCAAGTTTATATTTTTTTTCTCCATCCCTATTCAATCTCTATGCTAAGCAAATTATTTGAGAAGCTTTACTCTATTAAGAGCCATGTGGCATCAGGATCAGAGGGAAACTTATAAATAACCTGAATTCCTCAGATGACACAACCTTACTGAAAGTGAAGAGGATTTGAAGCACTTGTTATAGATGATAAAAGAATACAGCCTTCAATATGGATTGTATCTTAATGTCAAGAAACAATGATTCTTACCTCTGGATCAATAGGTTACATCATGATAGATGGAGGAAAGATTGAAATTTTCAATAACTTCACCTTACTTAGATCCACAATTAACACTGCTGGTACCATCAGTCAGGAAATAAGGAGGCAACTTGCACTGTGAAAGTCTGCAGTTAGAGGCCTCTCCAAGTTACTGAGGAGTAATGATGTAAGCTTGAAGCCTAAGATGTATCTGATTGAGGCCATGGTCTTTTTGATTATTTGATAAGTGTCTGATATGTGGAAAGTGAAAAATAAGAATGGCAGAAGAATTGATGCCTTTGAGGTGATGTGGGAGAGGAGAGCTGAACATCCCATGGATGGCCAAAAGAACAAATATGTCTTGGAGAGGGTGCAGCCAGAGTGTTCTTTGGAAGAAAGAGTGACAAGGCTTCCCTCACATATTTCTGACGTGTTGCTAGGAGAGGCTGTTCTTCAGAAAGAGCTATTATGTTTGGAAAGGCAGAGGATCAGCAAAAGAGTAAAAGAGTATCTACCAGGTGGATTGACATGATGACTATCACAATGGGCTCTAATATGTGCACTTTTTTCCAAGGCATACCTGTTTATTCTTATAATCATAGTT
The DNA here is from genome assembly GCF_000299155.1 of Elephantulus edwardii. NCBI lineage: Eukaryota > Metazoa > Chordata > Mammalia > Macroscelidea > Macroscelididae > Elephantulus > Elephantulus edwardii. The sequence continues at coordinate 3,152,510 of NW_006400001.1, forward strand.
CAAAAGCATCAATTCTTCTATCATCTTTATTCATTCTCCAGCTCTCTGAAGTGTAGCAGGTAATTGAGAAGACCATGGTCTGAATCAGATGCACCTTAGTCTTCAAACTAGCAAACTTGCTTCCTGTATCCGGAGGCTTGGGGCAGAGGTCTGAAGGCAGCAATAGGAGAGCTGTGTCTTGAGCATCACAAAAAAAGACTATCAACAATGATGTGGACCTGCCAGGACCAACTAGGGGCCTTCAGGACCTTTAGCCTAACAGCCCTTGGGCCTATTCTAAGAACCAGTACCAGAGATCTAACTGGGCCACCGTCTGTGCCAATACCCATACCCAGGATGTATATTCTACTGCACCACCATGGCCCTCAGCTGTGGTCTGAAAATTGTGTCCTGTGCCATGATATTTATATGTCTAGTTTGTCTTATCAGAAAGGCATACTACAGTTTAGGATTTTAGTATTATCCTTTTTTAAAATAGTGTGTTGTTGTTATGTGTCGTCGAGTCTTTTGCGACTCAGAGCGACCCTATGCACAACAGCTCTAAACCCTGCTCTATCCTGCGCCAACCGCACTGCCTCTCACACACCCATCCCAATTACTCCAGTCACCAAATCAATCCATCTCATAGAGGGTCTTCCCCTCTTGCGCTGTCCCTCCACCCTCCCAAGCATGAAGTCCCTCTCCATGACCCGTCCCTCCTGGCAACATGTCCAAAGTATCTCTTCAAAAAACTGGATAAATTATGTTTACTGCATTGAAGCCTATGAGGGAGAGAATAGTTTAAAATGAATATATTTTAGGGCATTGTGATTATCATAAGAGTCCGGAATGAGGGTTGCAGAGTGGAGTATACTTGGGGTGGGAGTGGGGATGTGCGTGGTGGGGGGGGATTATGTACCAATGAAGGAGTTTTTCTTTTGCTTTTCAAGGAGAGGAGCGAACTGGGGGTGGGGGTGGAGGTGAGTGGGTGGGGAGAAAAGTGCAACAGTGAATGAATGGAATTCCAAAATCTCTGTAGATGTTCATTGAAATTAATAATAATAAAAAAAGAGTGAAAAATATCTTATCTCTGAATAGCATCTCAACTACAGTGCTATGAAGTGACACCAAAGTATAAACTGAAACTGGGAAAAAACAAGAAAGAAACAAGAAGCTTCTACCAAAATAAAATTAAATCCGGATAAAAAATAACATCTTTTCCCCCCCTGACATCTAAAACAGTTCTTTTTATTGCTCTACTGATTGTGGCTTAACAATTACTTTAAAAATAAAACTATTGGGTATTCTGTGAAGGTCTACATAGCAGTATGGGCTTCTGTTCAACAATTTCTGCACAATTTTTTCCGTGATACTGGTTGTGTTTATGAAAACGTGAACATTCTTATTATTCTCTTCTGGTTATTCCACTTCCATTCATCAAATTTCCTTGCCTCATTACATTTTCATCTTTGTTTTAAAGTAGTTGTTGATTATTAATGATATAAATATTTTTAATAATAATTTCTAAGATTTAAACAATCCCATTGGTCCATGTACGTTTCATTTGAATCTGTTGTTATGTTATGTGCCATCGAGTCATTTCCGACTCATAGCGACCCTATGCACAACAGCTCTAAACCCTGCTCTATCCTGCGCCAACCGCACCGCCTCTGACAC
>NW_006400001.1:3156910-3158778 GCF_000299155.1 Elephantulus edwardii
TTGTGTTTCCATACTTGATGGTTCTACCTAGGTTGCCCTTTTTGTTAATTTGCGTGTGTTCATGTATGTCATTTGAATCTAGTGTTCATGTATGTCAAATGCTTTTCTGACGTTGTTGTTGTTAAGTGCCATTGAGTCACAGATGACTCATAGCAACCCTATGAACAAAAGACCTGTACACTTGTGTAGCTTTCATCATTTCTCCAAGTTCATAAAGTTTCCAGAGGCAAGCTATTTCGGAAGTGGATGCCACTCCTGCTTCCTAGCTTATTTGAATCGGGAAGCTTCACCAAACACTATCCACCATGGTTAAGCATTATCACACTTGACACACCAGTGTTACAATATTTAGCATCATAGCAACCACGAGCTACCTCTGTATAGCAAATGGACAGACCAGTGCTGTATCTCTTAGAATAATGTTTGATCAAAAACAATTAAGTGCAAGCCTGAGGGCCGCAGATTAGAATCACCCATTGACATAGGCTGGTAGAAACATAGTGAATGGCTTGGAGAGTGATGTGCAGATAAAGATAGAGGTGCTTGATAACTGTCGTTAGATAAGACAATTTACATGCCAGTCAGAGTTCTCTGTTCCATGTTGGACCTCTCTCACCATATGTGGACTGTGTCTGCCAATGTAAGAAATATTCAACAACTGAAAATATTCATGCTGTGATTACGTACCAGTGAGTCGGAACCAACCCATAGCTAACCATGAGCAGGTTGCAAATAGTGGTTAGAAACTGCACTGCAATCCTGAAGGCATGTGGTTTGAATTCACCACGTGCTCCACCTGAGAAGGTTGGGCAATATTTTCCTGAGTGATTAACTGCCCCTGAAAACCCACTGGAAGGTGAGCTTTGGGTCGGTCCTAACTCAATGGTACACAACCACAAATAGTATGGGCGGAAATTTCCTGCTTTTTCCTGCAGAGCAGCTAGTGGATTTGAATTCCATGTTTCTAGGTTGGCAGCACAACTTGGTTATACTGTAGAGTAATAAAGAGAATTCATGGGAACAGAAATTTGTCTGGAGTATGGAAACATTAAAATGTACGGTATACATATTTTTATATGTGATATTGAATCAGAATCTACTCAATTGCACCTAACAGGAACACTAAATTTAAATTCAAGGAATAGAAAATAGCATATAATTTTGGATGATTTCATCCTTGCAGTCAATCTCAATTTAAATGTACTTTCAGACATTGTTTGTACTTACAGGTTTAAGTGTTATATTTATCTCACAAATCAAAAGGTAACAAACATCAACAATGTTTGGGAAAGAAATTAATATTTCAAAGATGATGTATCACTACTTCACTGAAAACTACACGATGACATTGCTATAAAGTGATTTTTTTCCCTTCAAAAGGTGCTCAAAAAATGAAAACGACCTAAAGGAAGACTTAATATTTTTACTGAAAGTGAAGTTAATTTACTTTCTGAAAAATCAAGCAACAATAAAGCACATAAAAGAAAATACAGTCCACAGCCATTCACAGGCAGATGATATGTCTACATTCATATTTTTAATATATTTATTTTCTTTTTTTCATTAGTTTATTTACAAAATTCTAATACAAATTCGAACAACTTCTTTCTATTTCCCTCACTGCCCACTGATCAAATTGTACAATCCAAAGATTAATCCCCTCTTCCCCCTGTACATCCATATCCCTCTGCTTCCAGGCTCTCCCACCCTCCTGGATCTTTATACTCATTGTACAATAACAATCTTATACAATATTTATCCTGTGGGACTGAGTTAGTTAACTCAGCATAATGCACTCCACTCCCTCCGAAGATAAGTAATAATTTACAAAGTTATTGCTCCTGTATAGTATTCCATTGTGTGAATGT
>NW_006400001.1:3161369-3165511 GCF_000299155.1 Elephantulus edwardii
GTGCATATATTTGAATGATAGTGGTATTCACTGGACTTCCTTGTATGCTTATAGATATTATCCTGTCACTGACAATATTGTACTTCAAGACAGATCTAGCAATGAATTTTTTAACTATGAAAGCAACTCCATTTTTCCTTACTTTTTCATCTCCAGAGTAATATATCATATGCTCATCCAACTCAAAATGCCCCATGCCAGTCCATCTCATCTCACCAATGCCTAATATGTTAATATTTATGCATTCCATTTCTTACTTAACAATATCTAATTTTCCTATGAAGGAGAGTCCTTGATGCTTGGGTGCCTTTCATCCTCTCCCCAGGTTCATAGGGTTTCCGGAGGCAAGCTCTTATGGAAGTGGATACCACTCGTCCTTCCAAGTTTGTTTTAATCAGTGAGCTCCACCCCACTTTCTGTCTGCATTGGGTAGCCAACCATTAACGCCACCTTTCCCCTCTTCTCCTTCCGGGCTTGAAGCCTTCTGTTGCCACCTTAAACCCTAGGCCAAGACTGGCTTGCCTGGCTCCTGGAGGCAGAGTAGTCCTTCGTGTCCAAAAACTGCCACAACACCCGCCCAAACAGCTGGACAATGACTAGGGAGGATAAAAGGAGAATTGATGCCTTTGAGCTGTAGTGCTGGAGAAGAGTATTGAGTGTGCCATGGACTGCTAAGAAAACAAACAAATTCATCCTGGAGAGCTTTAAACCAAGCTGCTCCTTCGAGGCAAGGATTCTAAAGCTTCATCTGACGTACTTTGGACATATTGTAAGGAGGGACAGGTCCTTGGAGAAGGACATCATGCATGGGAGGGTAGAGGGACAGTACAGCAGAGGAAGACCCTCTATGAGGTGGAGTGATTCAGTGACTGGGGTAATCGGGATGGATGTGTCGGAGATAGCGAGATTGGCACAGGACAGAGCTAGGTTTAGGGCTCTTGTACATAGGGTCACAATGAGTCGCAAGTGACTCGATGGCACATAACAACAACAACAACAACAACAACAACTGTTGGAAAAAGTTATTGATGTGCACAGAGATTTAATCTTTAGAAGGCCCCATGCATCAATTTTTTCCTCTTTAGACTGTGCATTTCTGGTTATATCTGACCGTCTCTTTATAATATCTATATTCATATTGTTATTTTGTACCATTGTGTCAGAACTGACCCATAACTGACTGAGTTTTCAGAGGCAACTAATCGCAAAGGAGGAGATTGTCCATCCTTCTCCCACAAAGCACCTGCTGGCCTCCAATCATATACCTTTGGATTGCAGCACAGCTTCATGCCCCTAGGCCACCAGAGCGCCACATTCATATTAGTATATGCTATAAATACATCTCTGTATATAGCAGAGCTAACAGAGAATAATGATTTATAAGCTTTCTGGTTTATATTTGCTACTCCTGTGCCTTGAACAAAAGTGTACAAAATATGTCCGTTTTTTATTAAATCAGTCATATACATTTTTATAATATCCATTACAGGTAATTAACTTAATTAATTAATTAAAGCATTCAATCATCCCTGATTTCATATTGCTTTTCCTTTAAACCTAATATATCTTTACTATTTATTGCTTCCCCCCCCCCCTTTCTCTCACTTCTTATACATTGTAACCAGATGAGCGTGTTTATTTTCATGTGCAGGGTTTCTTTAGCTTTTTATAGTAGTGGTTTTGTGTAATATTTGTCTTTTCTTCATGGACATATTTCACTAAGAATAACTCCTCTCATATGCTTTGCAGGTATTGTTAGGAGTGGTCATTCCTCGAAAAGGACATCATGCTTGGGAAGGCAGAGTGTCAGTAAAAAAGAAGACCCTCAATAAGATGAATTGACAAGATAACCACCATAAATAAGCTCAAGTGTCTAAGAGATGATGAGGAAGGCACAGGATCAGATAGGGCTGCTAGGAGTCAACATCTCCTGACAACAACAATGTTATCTAGATTCAACCATGTTATACAATAGTTTGTAAAGTCTCTATTATTCTTTAACATTCCATAGTACTCTATTCTTTGATTATACTATTGTTTCATTATCCATTTGCCCACTTTGAACTTGAATTTATTCTATTTCTGTGCTATTGAAAAACAAAGCAGCAATAAACATGGATGTCCACAATTTTATTCAAGTTGCAATTCTTATTACTCTAGAATATATGTCTACTCATGGAATCTTAGATCAAATGGCATTTCCATTTCTATCTTTTTGAAGGAGCACCAAGCTGATTACCATAATGACTGAAGCATTTTACAGTCCTACTAACAGTTCAGAATATAGCCTTCAATAAGGATTGCATCTCAACATTAAGAAAATGAAAATTCTTACCATTGAACCTGTAGGCAAGATCAGGATGGAGGGAGAAAAGATTGACACTATTAACAATTTCATCTTACTTGGATCCACAATTAACCCACTTGGTACCTGCACTTAGAGAACCAGGAGATGTATTGTAGTGGGAAAGACTACATTCAAGGAGTTCTTCAAATTATTGAGGAGCAATTATGTCAGTTTGAGGACTAAGGTACATCTGATTCAGGCCATGGTTTTTCCTATGACATGATTTTCACCAGAGAGTTGGCCAATGAATAAGGATAACAGAAGAATAATCGATGGCTTTGAGCTGTGGTGTTAGAGAAGAATACTGAACATCTAATGGACTACCAAAAGAAAAAAGAAATACTTCTTGGAGAAAGCACAGCCAGAGTGCTCTTTGGATACAAAGATGAAAAAGCCTACGTTTTTTGCAATTACTTGTTATGCATCAGAGAGTTGGACAATGACAAAGGAGGATAGAAGGAGAATTGATGCCTTTGAGTTGTGGTGCTGGAGAAGAGTACTGAGGGTACCATGGACTGCTAGGAAAACAAACAGATTCATCCTGAAAAGGGTCAAAATAGGTGGCTTCTTGGAGGCAAGAATTCTGAGGCTTTGTCTAACATACTTTGGACATGTTTTAAGGAGGGACTGGTCCTTAGAGAGGGACGTCATGCTTGGTAGGGTAGAGGGACTGCACAGGAGGGGAAGCCCCTCTGTGAGGTGGATTGATTCAGTGACGGGGCTAATCAGGATGCGTGTATCAGAGATGGTGCGATTGGCACAGGACAGAGCAGAGTTTAGGGCTGTTGTACATAGGGTCGCTATGAGTAACAAGCGACTCGATGGCACATAACAACAACAAAAGCAACATGATTCTTGGAAAGGCGAAGGGTCAGCGAAGGAGAGGAAAACCCTCAACCATGTGGGCTGACACAATGACTGCTGCAGTGAGTTCTAGTTTGTCAGGAACTGTGAGGATGGCACAGGAAAGGACAGTATTTATATCTGTAGTTCAGAGGGTTGCTATGGGTCACATTTGACTTGATGGCACCTAACAACAACAACCAGCAGTACATAAGACTTCCTATATCTACACACACCCACCAACATTTGTTGTTTGTTGTTATGGAACTCTACAATTTTTTCTTGAGTTAAATTATATGTCCTTGTTTTGATTTGCATCTCTCTAATATAAAAAATGTGTTCTTACATCTGCATAATGCTGGTTGTTGATGAATCTTCCTCCAATCCTGATGCCGAATTTTTTCTCATAGATATCTGCCTCCAGGACTATCTGTTTCTCATATAGATTGAAAAGGTATGGAGATAAGACACTTCCCTGGCATATCTCTTCCCAATTTTAAACCATGCACTGTTTCCGTACTCTGTTCCAATGACTTTCTCCTGGTTCAAGTATAGCTTTTACATAAGAAGCACAATCAAGTGTTCTGGGATTCTCATTCTCAGAGTTAGCCACAGTTTGTTGTGATCCACACAGTCAAATGCCTTTGCATGGTTAATAAAACACAGATATTTCTGTTTTACTAGCTGCTTTCAGCCAAGATCCATAGAACATTAGTTATATTATACCTAGTACCAAGACCTCTTCTAAACCCAGCCTGCACATCTGGCTGCTCTCTACTGATATGCTGTTCCAGTTGTTTTTGATATTTTTCAGAAGAATCTTGCTTGTATGTGATATTAATGATTGTTGTTGTTGTTATATGCTGTTGAGTCGTTTGCGACCCCTAGCGACCCTATGTACAACAGCCCTAAACCCTGCTCTATCCTGTGCCAATCTCATTGCCTCTGACAC
>NW_006400001.1:3166206-3180225 GCF_000299155.1 Elephantulus edwardii
CCTCATAGAGCCCAGCCTCTCGGATAATCTGCTCTGCATACAGGTTGAAAAGGTATGGAGACAGGACACATCCCTGGCATACACCCTTCCCAATTTTGGACCATGCAGTGTTGTCCTGCTCTGTTCTGACGACTGCCTCTTACTGTTCAATAATTCCCGTATTTTGTCTCATCACCTTTCTTTGGAATGGGAACAAATATAGATCTCTTCCTGTCAGCTGGCCAGGTGGTTGTCCTCCAGATTTCATGGCACAACTTGGTGTGCACATCCAGGGCAGTGTCTGTTTGTTGAAATGTGTCAGTTGTTATACCAACAATTCCTGGGGCCTTGTTTTATGCCAATTCATTCAGAGCAGCTTGAATTTCTTTCTTCAACACCACAGGCTCTTGCTCATAGGTTATTTCATGAAATTCTTCCAGTTTCTTTTTGTACAGTGACTCTGTATATTCCTTCCATCTTCTTTTAATGTTTCCTGGATCATTCAATATTCTGCCTGTAGCGTCCTTAAGTATTGCAACTCAAGGCTTGAATTTTCACTACAATTCCTCCAGCATAAGGAATGCTAAGCGAGTCCAGTTCTTTTGATTTTCTGACTCCAGCTCTTTATACACATTTTATTATAATACTTTGCTTTGTCTTCCCCTGTTGCCCTTTGTAATCTTCTGTTTGTCTCTTTAATTTCTCAATTTCTTCCCTTTGTTTTGGCTTCTTGGCACTCTAGTGCAATATGCAGAGTCTCTTCTGACATCAATTTTGTCTTTTCTTCCTCCTCTGCCTTTGTAATGATCTTTTACATTGTTCTTGATATCCTCCTATAATTCATCCGGTCTTCTTTTACTGGTGTTCAAGGCCTCAGACTTGTTCCTGAGTTGGTTTTTAATTTGAGTGGGATAGACTTAAGGTCAAATTTTGGTTTCCATGGATTTGATTTAATTTTCTTTAACTTCAGCGTGAACTGGCATGTAAGTAGTTGGTAGTCTGTTCCACAGTCAGCACCTTGCCTAGGTTTCACAGCTAATATTGAGCTTCCCCAGTGATTCTTCCCACAGATGTAGTCAATCTGATTCCTCTGCATACTATCAGGTGAAATCCATGTGTATAGTCTGTATTTATGTTTCTTATAATAGTATATGTAATGAATAGGTAATTGACTATAGAGAATTCTGTCATTCTTTCTTCAGAATAATTTTTATCAACAAGTCCATGTTCTCTGACTACTGATCCTGCTTCACTGTTTCCAACTTTTGCATTCTGGTTGCCCATTATTATTAATACATCTTGATTGACTGCAACCTTCAATATGGAATGGAACTCAACATCAAGTAATCAGAGATTCTTACAACTGGGCCGATTAGCAGCATCATGATAGACAATGAAGAGATTGAGATTGTTTACAGCTTTAGTTTGCTTGGCTTCACAGCCAACAATCTTTGTACCAGCAGTCGAAATAAAAAGATAAATTGGACAAGTCTGCTGTTAGGGAAATCTTCAGAGTACTGAAGAGCAATAATGTCAGTCAAGAGAATAGGGTCCTCCTAATCCAGGCCATGATTTTTGAAATTGTTTGCTCTGTGTCAGAAAACTGGACAATAACTAGGGATGTTAGATGGAGAATTGATGCCTTTGAGCTGTGGCACTGGAGAGGAGTGTTGAATAAGGTTTGTCTTGAAGAGGGTAAAATCAGGCTATTCTTTGGAGTCAAGGATTCTGAAGCTTCATCTGACATACTCTGGGCATGTTTGCAAAGAGGGACCAGTCCTTGGAGAGGAACATTATGCTTGGGAGGGTGGAGGAACAGTGCAGGATGGGAAGACTCTCAATGAGATGGATTAACTAAGTGACTATGGTAATAGGGGTAGGTGTGTCTGAGAAAGTGGGCTTGGCTCAGAACAGAACAGGGTTCAGAGCTGTTGAACATGGAATCGCTGTGAGTCACAGGAGACTTGATAGCACATACCCATATCAAGAATGGGAGCGCTGGTGGCCTACTGGCAAGAAGCTGCACTGCAATCTTGAAGGCATGCAGTTCAAATCCATCAGATGCTCCATGGAAAAGTATCGGCAATCCCCTCCTGTTTGATTAACTGCCTCTAAAAACCTTCTGGAAGGTCAGCTATGCATTGGTTCCAATGTTACGGTACACACAACACACCACAACAATATCAAGAATGTCATTCATTAAGAAACAAGGGGTCACTGTAAAGACAGAACAGGAAGAAAAGACAGAGATGGATGTCAATAGAGACTTTGAGTTTTACACTAGTGCCCTGGAGAGCCAAAGCAAAAGAGAAGAATCAGAATGCTAAGGAGCAAAAGACAATTTCAAAGGGCAGCTCAGAAGACAATGCATAATGAAATGTGCAAATTCTTGGAGTCAGAAAATCAAAAGGGCAGAATTCACTTGGCATTTCTTAATCTGAAGGAACTAAAGCACAAATTTATGACCTGACTGGCATTTCTTACAGATGCTATGGGCAGATTATTGAATAATCCAGGAAGCATAAAAAGATGGAATGAGGGCACACAGTCACTCTACCAAAAATAATTGGCTGACAGAGAATTTCAAGGAACAACATATGATCAAGAGGCAGTAGTGAAGAAGGAGAAAGTTCAAGCTGCCCTGAAGGAGAGGACAAAAAACAGGTCCCCGGGTATTGAAGGAACACAAATTGACATATTTCAACAGACATCTGGTGCCCTGGGCATACTCACCAAGATGTGCCAGGAAATTTGGACGACAACTACCTAAGCAGCTGACTGGAAGAGTTCCATGTTTGTTCCCATTTCATAAAAGGGCAATCCAAAAAAGTGTGGAAATTATTGAACAATATCACTAATACCAAATGCAAGAAAAACCCTGCTGAAGATTATCCAAAAACAACTGAAACAGTGCATCAACAGTGAACTAGCAGAAATACAGGCAAGATTAAGAAGAGGTCTGGACCAAAGACATTATCACCAACGTCAGCTGGATCTTGGCTCAAAGTGGAGATTGCCAGGGGAAAGTCTATGTATGTTTCACTGATTATGCAAAGGCATTTGACTGTGTAGATCACAATAAATCATGGCTTATCTTGAGACGAATGGGAATCACAGAACATTTGATTGTGCTTATGAGAAACTTATACTTGGACCAGGAAACAGTTGTCAGAACAGAGAAAGGAAACACTGCATGGTTCAAAATCAGGAAAGAAGCACATCAGGAATGTGTCCTGTCTCCATACTTTTCTGCCAATATGTGGAACAGACCATTATGGAGGCTGGACTTTATGAAGAGGAATGTGGAATCAGGATTAGAGGAAGATTTATGAACAAACTGCATTATGCAGATGACACAACATTGCTCACAAAACTGAGAAAAACCTAAAATGTTTGCTCCAGAAGGTCAAGAACTGCAGTCTTCACTGTGGACTGAAGCCTAACACCAAGAAGACTTAAGATCCTCACTATTAGCCCAATTGGCAGCACCATGATAGATGGAGAAAAGATTGAGGTTGTTAATAATTTCCGTTTGCTCAACTTCACAATAAACATTCTTGACACCAATAGTTAAGAAATGAAAAGACAAAAAGCAACACTGTTATTCTAGAGATTAAGGTATGGCTGATACAGGACATGGTCTTTGCAACTACTTACTATGCATCAGAGAGCTGGACAATGAACAAAGATGACAGAAGAAGAATTGATGCCTTTGATTTGTGGTGCTGGAGAAGAGTATTGAATATATCATGGACGGCTAAGAGAACAAATACATTTATCCTGGAGATGGTGAAATCAGGATGCTCCTTAAAAGCAAGGATTTTGGAGCTCTATCTCACATATTTTAGGCACGTGGCCAGGATGGAACAGTCTTTGGAGAAAGACATCATACTTGGAAGGGTGCAGGCACAGCACAGGAGAAGAAGAAATGGATTGACACAGTAACTGGGACAATAGGATGGAGAAAGGTATGTCAAATACGGTGAGATTGGCTCAGGATAGAACAGATTTCAGAGCTATTATACAAAGGGTCACTATGTGTTACAGGAATCTTGATGGCACATGGCAACAACAGCTACAATAGTTAATTATCTTGAGGAATTTCATCTGAAGTCTTCTTTGTTGAAGAGTTTTTTCAAATCATTGTCTTTTTTGTAATTGGGATGTGTTTGTTCTTCCTTGGTGAGGTGTTAGTATTTTCTAGAAAATTTAGAGATTATACCCTTGTCAGCTGTGTCCTTCCTGATTACTTTTCTCAGTTTGTAGGTTTTCCTTTGATTCTTTTAGAGAAAACTTTTGATATGGATGTTGGGTTTCAGCAAATTTACTACAACTCCCAGCAACCTTGTAAAACAAATCTGAACCTTGACTTTTCTTGTGCCATCCTCACAATATTTGGAATGTCTGACTGGGTATCACAGTTAATGTGTTAATTCATGAGGTTTCAAGTCATTCTCTCTTTTTTGTCTGTATTAATTGTTACTGGTTTACATACAAAAAGGTAGAACACGTTCCTTTGTGCCAATCTACCATTGCTGATCACTTTGAAAGGGATCAGAATAAAAGATTCTAAATAGAGGGGGACAGGAAGTTGGGGGAAAACCCCATCAAATTAATAAAAAAAAATGAATATTTGTCTATTTGTTTGATAAAAACTGGTGGAAAAGCTGATACTATGACCATTAGCCACCATTTCCATCTAGAACTTAGCTTTCATTCATGGTTCTATTTTCCTGCCAAATATATACAGGCCATGGTCTTTTCTATCACTTGTTATGCATCAGAGAGTTAGACAATGACCAAGGAGGATAGAAGGAGAATTGATGCCTTTGAGCTGTGGTGCTGGAGAAGAGTATTGGGAGTACCATGCCTACTAGGAAAACAAACAGATTCATCCTGGAAAGGGTTAAACCAGGTGGCTCATTGGAGGCAAGGATTCTGAGGCTCCGTCTAACATACTTTGGACATGTTGTGAGGAGAAACCGGTTCTTGGAGAAGGACAACATGCTTGGTAGGGTGGAGGGACAGCGCAGGAGGCGAAGGCCCTGTATGAGGTGGATTGATTCAGTGACTGGGGTAATCAGGATGGGAGTGTCAGAGACAGTGCAATTGGCACAGGACAGAGCAGTTTATGGCTATTGGACATAGGGTCGCTATGAGTCGCAATAGACTCAACGGCATATAACAACAGCAACAACATATACTGGTTGATAAGGAACACTAGGGAAATAGGTCATTCTTAGAAGAATCAATAACTTGAGATTTAAGGGGCAGCATTGCCTCTAGAAACTCTATGAACCTGGAGAAAAGATGAAAGTTATACAGGAAGTGTCCAGGACTTTGTTCATATGGTCGCTATGAGTCGCCTGCGACTAGACAACACTTAACAACAACACACAACACGGAGGGGTAAGGGGGTCAGAGATAGCAAACACGGGGTGAAAGTGGGATGAGGAGGTTCCGTGGTGGAGATCATAATTGCTGGTGTGAAGGATCATGTGTACCATCTGTTGACTGAAGAACTTATTTTCTGTAAACCTACATGCAAAGGAGAGTAATGAAAAAAAACCCCAATAAATTAATAAGTAAATAAAATTTTATTCTTACTCCTACTGTAGATTTATAACTTCATAGGCTCTTTTGTCAGAAAAAAACCTCATTATTATGAATTAAAATAATTCTCTCTCCAGAAGTATTTTTTTGCATACATAATAGGCATCCTAATATAACACACACAGGCATATACAAACATACGTGTGTATGAAAGTATTTGCACATATATGGATACTGTCTATTTACACAAATGGGAATATAAAGCACCTTATTTCTTTTTTAAATAATGAAAAAAATATTATTAGCCAAAGGGGGGGAAAGCATGATTCCGCATTAAGTTACCCAGAAAATAGTAAGTTTACAGAAAACGTCTTTCCCATGAAGAAAAAAAAAAAATCACTATGCTTTTGGTCCAAGATATGTTGAGTTTTTCTCTTCTTCTTCAGATGAAAGACGGATGAAGCCAAATCTATGAACAAGTGTACTTGTCCCAAATGTGCTACATAAATACAGAAGCAATGAACAGAAGACTCATAAACAATACTGGAACAGGGCCAACTTTGAGCCCAGGTGAATCCTCTGTGTAGAATCACCACATCCCCCTAGTGCCCGCTGAGGTCATGCAGCCTGTACTCCATGTTCCACAACTGGCCTTTTTCCTCCTCTGTATGGTGGATTCTGCCTCCCGGGCCACCACTGCTTTTCTGGGAGAACGCCATGAAGAACCCACGTTAGTGTCTCTGGAGGTTGGATCAGGTATGTTGGAAACTGGGGGGTTTGAGGAAGCTGAAGGACCCCAACAGCTGGAGAGACTGGGTCAGACCCAACCCCCAGCACCTTATTTCTATTAATGATGCTTCTTCAAGGTTATCTCCTGCTGGCTCATTGGGAGTTACTCCAGTATCTATCTGCACATTAGACAATTGTTTTTAAATCTCAGCGTTGGAGCCAGAGAATGACTTATTGTAGAGGCCTTGGAGGGCATTCTGGGTTTTCCTGGAGTCTGTTCTAGCACTTCCACATAGTGATAACCAAAGTGTTTTTCTACTTTGCTGACTCCCTTTTAGAGTCAAAGCAACCCTTTATTGAGAAACACTAGAATATTCTGTTGTATAAATGGTACCCATTTTGATAAATATTTAAGTTGTTTTTCAATCACAGAAATATGCTGCCCTGAGCATTCCAAATCCATCTGCCTCTAAATAAAAGCCTGAGCATATTTGTAGGACAAATTCCAAGAGGAATTCTACTATAAAAATAGATATGTATTTTGCATTCTATGCATATTTTGCCAAATTGTCTTTATATTTTCCCTATTCTTTTGCATAGTTTTCTTAGAATCACTTTTACGGAATTACTGGGATTTTCAGTGAGGAAGAGGATGCTCACTAACAATATTTATTCGTATGTGTGTATTTGTTGTTGTTATGTGCTGTCAAGTAGCCTGAGATCCATAGTGACCCTATGTACAGAAACTCTGAATCCTTGCATGTGTTGCCCCAGTCTCACTAATTGCAACACACCCTCCCCATTGCCTCAGTCACTGTGTCAATCCATCTATTCATCTAAGGTCTTCCTCTCCTGCGCTGTCTGTCCCTCCACTCTTCCAAGTGTGATGTCCTCTTCAAGGACTAGTCTTTTCTGGCCACATGTTCAAAGTATGTGAGACAGAGCTTCAAAATCCTAGCCTCCAAGGAGAAACTTGGTTTCACTCTCTCCAATACAGAGCTATTTGTTTTCTTGGCAGTTTATGGTATGTTCAAGACTCTTCTCCAGTACCCTAACTCAAAGGTATTGAATCCTCTCTGTCATCTTTAGTCACTGTCCAGCTCTCTGATGCATAGCAAGTAATTAGAAGACCATTACCTGCATCAGGTGCACCTTAGTCTCTAGACTGACATCATGTCTTTTCACCACTCAGGAGAGGTCCATGACAGCTGATTTTCCCAATGCAATTGGTCTTTTGATTTCCTGACTGCTGGTGGTAAAAGTATTGACAGAGGATCCAAACAAGCTGTAATTGCTAACAACCTCAATCTCTTTCTCATCTATTATGGTGCTGCCAATAGGCCCAGTGGTGAGAATCTTTGTCTTCTTGATATTGTGCTTCAATCCATATCGAAGTTTGTATTATCTTTATACCACAGGTTGTTCATGAGTCTACATACAATCCTGATGTCACATTTTTTCTCATTAAAGCCCTGCTTCGGGAATTACCTGTTCTGCATATAGATTAAAAAGATATGGACCCAGGATGCAGTGTTTCTCTGCTCTGTTCTGAGGACTGCTTCCTGATCCAAGTATAGGTTTCACATAAGCACAATCAATTGTTCTGCGATTCCCATTTTTTCTCTAGGTTAGCCACAATTTGTTCTGATCTACACAGTACAATACCTATGCATAGTCAAAGAAACAGAGATAGACACTCATCTAGTATGTTTTTATTTCTGCCAAGATCCATCTGACCTTGGCAATAATGTCTCTAGTGCCACAACATCTTTTAAACCTGGTTGTGCTTCTGGTAGTTCTGTCAGTGTACTGTTCCAGTCATTTCTGGAGGATCTTAAGCAGGATTTTGCTAGTGTGTGATATTAGTGATATTGTGCGATAATTTCCACACTATGCCAGGTCACTTTTTAAATTTTTCTTAAGTGCAGGCTGGGTTTAGACAGCGTTGTGGTACTAGGTATATTGTAGCTAATGTTAGATGGATCTTGACTGAAAGAGTACCAGAAGAAAGTATATCTTTGTTTCATTGATTATACAAAAACATTTGACTGTGTGGATCTTAACAAATTGTGGCTAGCTCTGAGAAGAATGGGAATCACAGAATACTTGATTGTGCTAATGCAAAATCTATACTTGTACCAGGAAGCAGTCATCAGAACAGAGCAAGAAAACACTGCATGGTTCAAAATTAGGAACGGTGTACACCAGGGCTACATCCTGTCTCCATACCTTTTCAAACTTTATGCAGAACAGATTATCTGGGAGTCCGGGCTCTATGAGGAGAAATGTGGCATCAGGATTGGAAGAAGACTCATCAACAATCTGCTTTATGTAGATGACACAACCCTACTTTGCTGAAAATGAGGAAGACCTGAAGCACTTGCTGTGGAAGATCAGGGACTGCAGCCTTCAGTATGGTTTGAGGCTCAAAATCAAAACCACAAAGATTCTCACCATTGGGCCAACTGGCAGCATCGTAATGGATGGTGAAGAGATAGAGGTGGTTCACAGTTTTGGTTTGCTTGGCTACACAGTCAACATTCTTGGCACCAGCTGCCATAAAATGAAAAGATGTATTGTGACGGGAAAATCTGGTTAGAGACCTCTCTAAAGTGCTGAAGGGCAAGAATGTTAGTCTGGAGACTAAGGTGCATCTGATACAGGCCATGGTCTTTGTAATCACTTGCTATGCATCAAAGACTGGTCAATGCCCAGGGATGATAAAAGCAGAAATGATGTGTTTGAGCTGTGGTGTTGGAGAAGGGTATTGAATATACCATGGACTACTAAGAAAACAAACAGGTTTGCCCTGGAGAGGGTGAAGCTGGGATGCTCCTTAGAGGCAAGGATTCTGAAAGCTAGTCTGACATACTTTGGACACGTTGCAAGGAGGAACAAGTGGTTGGAAAGGGACGTCATGCTTGTGAGGGTGGAGGGACATCGCAGGAGAGGAAGACCCTTGATGAGATGGATTGATTCAGTGACTGGGGTAATGGGGGTGGGTGTTTTGGAGATGGTGAGATTGACACAGGACAGAACAGAGTTTAGGGCTGTTGTACATAGGGCCGCTATGAGCCTCAGATAACTCCACGGCACATAACAACAACAATAAAATAGAAACAGTAAGTTGACCAAGTATGTGTCCTCCAGATTCCTTGACACAACTTGGTGAAGCACATCCATTGCAGCATCTGTTTATTGAAATACGTCAAGTAGTATTCCAACAGATCCTGGAGGTAGAGAGATAGATAGAATGATTGATTTTCACCAAGTCCTTCAGAGTAACCTAAACTTTCTTCTTCATCAACATTGCTTTTGACCATATGTTGTTTCTTGAAATTCTTCTGTGTCTGCCAATTCTTTTTGGTACAATGACTCCGTATACTCCATATACTCATTTTCTTTTAATGTTTTCTTATTCATTCAATATTCTGCCCATAGCATTCTTAAGCATTGCAACTACAACTTTAATTTGTTCTTCAGTTCTGTCAGATTAAGAAATACTGAGCGAGTTCAATCCTTTTGATTTTAACACTCCATATCCTCGAACATATGTCTTCAAATTGTGGTGCTAGAGAAGAGTCTTGAACATACCATGGACTGCCAAGAAAACAAATAGGTCTGTCTTGGAGAGGTGAAAGCAAGTTTCTTCTTGGAAACTAGGATTTTGAAGCTCCATAACACATATTTTGGGCACATGTCCAGGAGGGACCGACTGGTCCTTGGAGAAGGACATCACACTTGGAAGGGTGGAGGGACAGTGTAGGAGAGGAAGACCTTGGATGAGATGGATTGAGAGAGTGACTGTGGCAATGGGGATTGGTGCATCAGAATTATTGAGACTGGGTCAGAACAGGTCAGTGTTCAGAGCTGCTGTACATAAGTTTACTACAGGTCATAGGCAACTCAATGGCACATAACAACAACATATGTAAAATATTCATGTGTTGTTGTTGTTGTTACTATTGTTGGATGCCTTTGGCACAGAACCAACTCATAGCTGAGGTGATTTTTTTAGTTGTAGTAAATTGTGTGGGAAAGAGTGCCCATCTTTCTCTCATGTAGCAACTGTGGGCTTTTCAGATTGCAGCACAACTTCTTACCACTAGGCCACCAGAACTCCCTATAAATATTCTCAAGTTCTGAAGCTATTAACAGTAGCCCACTATTCAAGACTACTGAAGGAAAGAATGTGCTAAGTCATATTTCAAGGCAAGAGGATAATGGTCCTGTAAGGAGAAGGGATAAAGGAACCTTTAGTAGAAGGGAAAGCAAATATTCATTGTATGTCTTCTATGTCCAGGTGCTGTGATACACACTTTACATATGTGGCCTCTGGTGTGTTGGAATTATCATCATGGTCCCTGCAAGGATTGGCTTGGTCCTCTGGGCTCAAGCCCAAGGCAGATGAGCAAACTTATTTAAGAACTAAACATTGCCAATATCAATGCAGCTGCTATTTCCCTTGGGCAAAGACAAGAACCACCTCTTCAACAGCCTGAAGACAAACTCAGTTTCATGGTCGTTACATTTGTTTGAAATAGCTCACTCCTCCAAGTCCTTGTAAGGGCCCAGTGATAGATGCCCATGCCATATTTTAACTTTATAGTTAACAAACTGGTGGCAGAAAGGTTGGGTTGGTCATCAACATTGTGGTTGGTCCCTGAAATGCTATAAAATATTTGAGTCAGCTTTTGAAAATCAGGAAGATTTTCTATAAAAAGCTAAACTGTTGTGTTCTCTTAAAAACATAAAGAAGACGAAGATTCAGTGACTCTGAGCTGACAATGAGTCCTGTTGGCAACGACTGACAGGAGCTGGGTTTGTAGAAAGCATCCACTTTCTCGAATACATCTCAGTCCCTACCACTCCCTATCACCTCCTTCATGTACAGACACAGGCTCTGTTGTTACTGAAACAAGAGAACAACTGTTTATCTATTAGTTGAGAAGCTTGTTGCTGTAACCTTTCTCTTTAACTCATGAGAAAAGGAAAATTAGAAGGATATAGTTCTAGGAAAATAAAGGGAAGAAATTACTTTCCTGATCAGAAAACTATGCTCACTGCTGTGGATCATACTCAAGCTTTGCTCAGTAATTCTCAAACAAATCTGAACATTGTCATTGCTATGAACTGCCATCACACTGACCATGGCTCATAAAGACCCTGTGAACAACAGATCTAAACCTTGCCCCATCCTAACCCTCGTCACAGTCTCTAACATGCTTACTGAAGGGCCAGGTGTGACTTAGCTCCATCTCCACAGTTCCTCATTCTGGCACACGTGCAGTCACCAAAGGTCACATTCAATTTGATTACAATCGTGCTGGTTTTGACTTAAGATAAGGCCTTTAAAAACAGCATTAAAAAGTCTCTGGAAGATACTGAACAATTAAATAAAACCCTGCAACTGTGTAAACAACTAGTGTCAGATCTTCTCATGAGAGTGGGGTGATGTTATTATGTATAATATCATTTTCTGGGCTAACTTTAAACATTTAACATACTCTTTTCCTCCCAAAAAAGAGGGAAAGTGTAAATCACTAAAGAATTACCACTTTGGAAAAGAACTGTTATTCTGTGTGTGTGGTTTCTTCTACTTTGCTTTTAACTTGTTCTCAAAATTATGATGATATAATGATGCAATTTTATCTCCAAAATGTATTCTCTTTTTTTATTCCCACTTCCTGTCTTTAATCCAGATAAATAAATTTTCATGTACTGAGTTGTCTCAAAACACTGTCATTTGATCTTGATGTTGATGGCAAAGGAAGTGACTTTTCATATGGTGTTCTGTGGAACTGGACTCAGTAACTGCCTTTGCAGTTTCTCCTTTCCTTCTTTCTTTTTTTATTTAAATTTTATTTTATTAATTTTAATGAACATTTACAGAGATTTTGGATTTCCATTCATGTATTTTTGCATTTTTCTCCCTGTCCACACCTCCACCCCCGCCCCAGTTCGCTATTGTCTTTGAAAAGGAGAAGAAAAATTCCTTCATTGGTATACAATCTCCCTGCCCCAAATACACTCCACTATGCAACCTTCATTCTGGACTCTTGTCATAATGCATCATCTTTTATTGGAAGCAGGAATGGCATCCACTTCCTAAACAACATGTCTCCAGAAACTCTATGAACTTTGATAGATGTCTGACAGTTGTAGAGGAGCTTCATGCCTTTTGGTCATAGGGTCTCTAAGAGTTGTGCTTGACTTGAAGGCAATCAACAACAAAAAACATATATTTACTAACTCATCAAACATTCTTTGAAAGATTTTTATGCCTGAAAAGAATGTTATTGTGAAGAAACAGTTTATTTGGCTAATCTAAATACATGGCTGAAAGCAGGGAGTACCAGAGGAATGTCTATCTGTGCTTCATTGATTATGCAAAGGCGTTTGACTGTGTGGACCATAGCCAACTGTGGCTGACTCTGAGAAGAACGGAAATACCAGAACAATTGATTGTGCTAATGCGAAACCTATACTTGGACCAGGAGGCAGTCGTCAGAACAGAGCAAGGAAACACTGCATGGATCAAAATGGGAAGGGCGTACGCCAGGGATGTGTCCTGTCTCCATACCTTTTCAACCTGTATGCAGAACAGGTCATCAGGGAGGCTGGACTCTATGAGGAGAAATGTGGTGTCAGGATTGGTGGAAGATCTATCAACAATCTGTGTTATGCAGATGAAACAACCCTGTTTGCTGAAACTGAGGAGGACCTGAAGTACTTGCTGCAGAAGGTCAAGGACTGCAGCTTTCAATATGGATTGAGGCTCAATGTCAAGAAGACAAAGATTCTCACCGCTGGACCAATTGGTAGAATCAGGATGGATGGTGAAGAGATTGAGATTGTTCACAGCTTTAGTCTGCTTGGCTTCACAATCAACATGCTTGGCACTAGCAGCCAGGAAATTAAAAGACATATTGCGATGGGAAAGTCTGATGTTAGGGATCTCTCTAAAGTACTCAAGAGCAATTGTGTGTTTCTGGAGACTAAGGTGCATCTGGTACAGGCCATGGTCTTTGCAATCACTTGTTATGCATTAGAGAGGTGGACAATGACCAGGGAGGATAGAAGGATAATTGATACTTTTGAGCTTTGATGTTGGAGAAGAGTGCTGAGGGTGCCATGGACTGCTAAGAAAATAAACAGATTCATCCTTTAGAGGGTTAAACCAGCCTGCTCCTTGGAGGCAATGATTCTGAGGCTTCGTCTCACATACTTTGGTCATTTTGTAAGGAGAGACCGGTCCTTGGAGAAGGAGATCATGCTTGGGAGGATGGATATCAGGTGCAGGAGGGGAAGGCCCTCTGGGTGATGGATTGATTCGGTGACTTGGGAAATAGGGATGAGTGTGTCGGAGACAATGAGATTGGTACAGGGCAGAGCAGAGTTTAGAGCTGTTGTACATATGGTCGCTATGAGTCGCAAGCAACTCAACAACACATAACAACAACAAATACATGGTGTTAGTCTGAAATTTTGTAAGTGTATTGTACAAGGAGAGGAGGGAATGCAAAGATTCTATGCCACTTCCATATCACTCAACATCCTGCTTTGCTTCCCAAGAATCACACCACAAGCTCTATGCTCTTGGGTGATTATTCAATTTGGAAAGATGCTGGGCTTTTGTAAAGTGTGGATTGCACCCATATTTCAAGAGAGAAAGCTTGAGGTTAGATTAGGAAGGACAGAGGAGGGAGAGTAAAGGGTGGGAAGTATGTTTAATTAAGTTGGAAATGCATAGATGCT
>NW_006400001.1:3180325-3181228 GCF_000299155.1 Elephantulus edwardii
CAAGAGAGAAAGCTTGAGGTTAGATTAGGAAGGACAGAGGAGGGAGAGTAAAGGGTGGGAAGTATGTTTAATTAAGTTGGAAATGCATAGATGCTTCTTCATACCTTTGAAATGAACTACAGAAGGACAATCAGAACTCTTTAACCTGCACGCACTGATATATACTAGGTAAGTTTGGCATCTGAATGTCTTACATCTTGGAAGAGCAGTTACTAATTAACTACAGTATTTTAAACTACATCTAAGTATTATTTATTGGACATTTATACTGTGCCAAACAGTATGCAGTCAGGATATAATGGCATTGATTTAGAAGATAAATGGCCCTACTTTGCACCTCTGTTTTCTCATTTAGAAAATAAGAACATCTTTACAGTTCATTTTGGAGATAAAGTATTATTTTCTCTCTTTATTCATTCATTTAAGAAACATTTGTTAAATGTCTACTATGCTTATATGCTTTGCTCATTTTTACTAATGCAAAGTCACCATTATTTGCTCTTAAGGACTCCGAACTAAGAGCGGACAATGAAAACATAATTTATAAGAAAGGGCAATGTATTGCGATTGTGGGAGTATATACAGAATGTTTATTGTCTCATATAGAAGGAGCATCTTCTTTAATTTTTTCCCCATCACTGAATGAGAAGTCTGAGAATATTTACTGCTGTTCTTAGGTCCCATCAAGTCAGTTCTGACTTGTAATGACCATTCACACAACAGAATTAAATATTGACAAGTCCTAGACCCTCTTCAAACTACTGTTGTGCTTGTTTCACAAGGAGAAAATGCTGAGTTTTTTTCCAATGCATGAACAAGGGGTGTCCATGGAGAGAATTTGGAGTCTTATGAGTGTGGGGCAGTCTCAGGGCACAAGACAACATTATATATAAGGACATGATA
>NW_006400001.1:3181648-3187950 GCF_000299155.1 Elephantulus edwardii
CTCAAGGACAATGAAGGAAAATTTATAGACCCTGTAACTTCCCTGAAGAGACTGATGTTCGGTTTGAGATCAGAAGTTTAAGAATGCACTAGGCACAGATGTGTATGAGTGCTAAACATTGCAAGGAAGTAGCAGAAATAGGATAGCAAAATATTTCTGAAGAAGGAAAAAAGCAGTGATTTTGCACAACTCGTTAGACAAAGCCTTCAGGAGGAGTAAATGGTTCACACAGCTCTTTGTAGCCAGCTGCTGACTGAAAGGTTGTTAGCTTGAACTCACCCTGCAGCTCTGGAGAAGAATGGTCCAGAGAAATTATTTTCTGAAGATTACAGTCAAGAAGACTTTTAGGAATAATTCTACCCTGTAACACAATGGGTTACCATGAGTCAAAGTTGACTCAAGGAGATAAAACGGAAAGAAATAATTCATGTCATTATGTTTGTGGAGAGTTATGTGGCTAAAGCCTAAAGGAAGAGGGATATTTATAGAAACTGGAGAAAAGCTTGGATCAAGCCAAAAAAGCCTTACTGGGCCATCATGGAAATGTACTGCCGTCTTTGATTCTACTTAACATTAATAAATGTTCTCTTTTCATCATCACTCATCTGTCAGTTTGTTCGACTTTAGTGACTTGAATGTTACTAAGCTGTGGGAAGGTATGCCTCTGGTATTTGAAATACCAGTAGGGTCAGATTGGAGGGAAACATACACACTAAGACACATTAGAAAACATTACAGGTCCTGGAATAATGACCCAATGAAAGCCTTGGGAACAGCAATAGAATGCAGCCTGACCCAGTGCTAGAAGATGAAGTCTTTGGGTAGGAAGACACTCAAAGTACAGCTGGGGAAGAATTGTCTTCTAAGATTTGTTCTTGGTAGGTGTCATTCAGTTGCCTCCCAGCCACAGTGAGATGGACAACAGAAGGAAGCGTTTGACCAATTCACAACTCTCACAGTCTCTGCCATTAGTCCATTGCTGCAATCACTGTGTCAATTCAACCCATGATGGTCTCCTCTGGGCTGACCTTCTGCTTTTCAAATCATAATATCCATAATATCCTCTGGGGACACACCCCTCTGAATTACATGCCGGAAGTATGTGAGATGAAGTCTCATCATCTTTGTTTCTAACTAGCTCTAGAGTTGCATTTCTTCCAAACCACCATTTGTTAGTACATTTGACAATCCATGGTAAATTCCTTACTCTGTCAACACAATTCAAAGGCATCAATTCTTCTCTCATCTCCTTTGTCATTATCCAACTCGTACCTGTCAATTGAAGATTGCATAGCGTAGGTCAAGAGCAATTTAGGTTTTCAACTGATGCCAGCAGATTTGCCCAACAAACTACACTATTTTTTTAAAAAATTTATTTTAGTGAAAGTTTACAGAAACTTAGGGTTTCCATACATTCATTGTTGGATTTTTCTCCTTGCACACCCTCTCTCCCCCAATTTTCTCCTCTCTTTGAAAAGTAAAATTCTTTCATTGTTATACAATCCCTCCCCCTAAGTCCACTCCATTGTGCAGCCTTTGTTCTGGACTCCTGTCATGACAATAATACCGAATAACATATCCCTTTTAAAAAGTTCTTTCCCTCATCTGTTTCAGTACAGTATACATTATCTATCCCCTCTTTCTCAGTCTTCCCTCAACCCTGATGTCAGGCCCACTTTACAACAGTGGCCCTATGCAATATTTGTCTTCTTGTGACTGAGATATTTCACTCAGTATAATGTCCTCCAGGGTCACCCATTTTAAATAATATTGCATGAGTTCCTTGGTTTTCAACGCAGCATAGTATTCCACTGTGTGAATATACGAGAGAGCTTCTCTATCCATTTGTTTGGTGACGGGCACTTAGGTTGTTTCCAACTCTTTGCTATTGTGAACAAAGCCGCTATAAACATGGGTGTGCATATATCTGCTTGGGTGGTGGTTATGGTTTCTTTAGGGGCACCACATTATTTGAAAAGAGAAAGATCCTTAACTAGAGGGCTTGGCATTGTGGCTGTAACAGTGGGCACAAGCACGGTAGAAATGGTGAGGATGATGCAGTACCTGCCAGAGGTTCATTCTACCGGATCACTGTGTGTAGGAGCTAACCACCACCATCATGTGATCTTTACATAGTGTTATCTGACTTGCATTCGATTCTCAAACCGGTCTTTGAACCAGTTCACTCTAATTCAACTGCTTGCTGCAAGACACACGGGGGCGGAGGGGGGGCGGAGATCTTGTTAAAATGAAGATTCTGAGTCAAAATATCTGGAGGGAGATAGACTTTCTCAGCAGGACATCTAGCCAGAATGCACAATCTGAAGTTCTACTCAGAAGTCTTTTTCCTTGTATTCCTTTTCCAAATGGACCTCTAAGATGTTCTTCAACCTATTTTTTTATTTTTTTTCCCTTTAGCAAATGGTTTTCCCCAGAAAATCAGAACTAACGAGGAGCCCTGCTGCCCTAGACCATAGGGAGTGGCGCTACTCACCCAAAGGTTGCACCTCTCTGGTGGTTTGTTTCCATGAGTGGCTCTGTGGGAGAAAGATAAGACATCTCCTGCTGTGAGATTCACAGCCTTGGAAACCTGATGGATGATCAACCACGTGTCAGTTCTGACTTGTGGCAAAGGGTTTGAGTGATGTTTTTCTATAGTCAGATACTAGCAGATTCAGGACACACAGTTTCCTGCACACATACACCCTAGTCTGTGCTGTTTCAGAAGTGAACCTTAAGAAGTATTTTAATAATATGGAAAAAATCTTATTAAGATTTTTTAGGAAAAGTGCCTAGCATGCTAGAATATATCTTGGAAAATATGCATAGGAAGAAAACAGAGGGAAATAACTAGAATCTTATCGGTAATTGGAATGGAGAAACTGTGAATGGTAATATATACCCCCTCCCCGGGCTTCTATGCATTTTGAAAGTTTTCCAAAATTACCATTCATTCCTCTATAATTTAAATCAAATTATTAATTTTTAAATCTACTTTTTAAAAAATCAGCTTAAAGCATCCAGAGTGCTAAAGAGACATTTTGGTTAGAGGAACTGATAGCTTTTGCTAACTAGTGGTGCAACTTTCTGTCCCTGTAGTTTGTGTCTCAATTTTAATGTTCTTTTCTCTATTAGGTTCCAAAGGCAAGTGAACCAGAGTAAACTTTTACCATCATTTTTCTAGCTAGCCTTACATATTTTTCTTTCTTCCTGGTTGTTGTTGTTGTTAGGTGCCGTCAATTCGAGTATGACTCAGAGTGATCCTATGAACATCGATCTGAACCCTGTCTTATCCTGTACCATCCTCATCATCCCTAACACACTTGAGCCGTTGCTGCAGTGACTGTGTCAGTCTACCTGGTTAAGGGTCTATCTCTCTTCCACGTCCCTCCACCTTACCAACCATGATGTCCTTCTCCAGTGAACAGCCTCTCCTAGCAACATACCCAAAGTATATAGTTCAAGTGTCATCATCTTTCTCACCAAAGATAAGTCTGACTGAATCTACTCTAAAACATATCTGCTTATTCTTTTGCAGTCCATGAGATATTCATAAATCTTGTTCAACACCACACACAGCTCAAAGGCATCAATTCTTCTTCTGCCATCCTTATCCACTGTCCATCTCTCAAATGCATAGCAAGTGATTGAAAAGACCATGGCCAGAATAAGGCATATCCTAGTCCTCAAACTAACATCATTGTACCTCAGTAATTTAGAGCTCAATAATTTGCTGTTGCTAGGTGCTCTCAGAACAACTACAACTGATGTTGTTGTTGTTGCTGCTTTGTGTTGTCGAGTCACCTACAACTCCTAGCAAACCTAATGTACAACCATCCTAAACTCTGCCCTATCCTGTGTCAATCTCACCATCTCCGACACATATGCCCCCTTTATTACCTAGTCACTGAATCAATGCATCTCATCAAGGGTCTTCCTTTCCTGTGCTGTCCCTCTACCCTCCCAAGCATGACATCCCTCTCCAAGGACTGGTCCCTCCTTGCAACATGTCCAAAGTATATCAGACAAAGCTTCAGAATCCTTGCCTTCAAGGAGAAGCCAAGCTTACCCTCTCCAAGACAAACCTGTTTGTTCTCCTAACAGTCCATGGTATATACAATGCTCTTCTCCAACACCACAGCTCAAAGACATCAATTCTCCTTCTATCATCCCTAGTCATTGTCCAGATCTCCGATGCATAGCAAGTGATTGCAAAGAACATGGCATGTATCAGCGCACTTTAGTCTCCAGATTGACATCTTTGCATTCAACGCTTTAGAAAGGTCTCTAACCAGACTTTCCCATTGCAATATGTCTTTTCATTTCCTGGCTGCTGGTTCCAAGAGTGTTGACTGTGGATCCAATCAAACCAAAACTGCGAGCTAGCTCTATCTCTTCATCATCCATTATGACGCTGTCAATTGGCCTAGTGGTGAGAATCTTTGTTTTCTTGATACTGAGTCTCAATCCGTACTGAAGACTGCAGTCCTTACACAGCAAGTGCTTCAGGTCCTCTTCAGTTTCAGCGAGCAGGTATTAACAATGGATCAAAACTGCCATCCTCGTGATCTCCAACACGTTAAGTCCATTGTTGTAATTCTTCTGTTATTTCTAGGAATTGTTCAACTTTCAGGTGCAAAAAAGCAACTGAAAATAGTATGGCTTGAATCTGACACACCTTAGTCTTTAAATTGATATCCTTGATCATTAGTACTTTGGAGAGGTTCTTAACAAAAGATTTTCACAATGCAATACATCTTTTGACTTCTTGGTTGATACTACCATGAATGTGTGGAACAGATCATTCAGGACGCTGGGCTCTATGATAAGGAAGGAGGCATAAAGATTGGAGGAAGACTCATCAGCAACCTGTGTTATGTATATGACACTCTGTTGCTTATTGAAACTGAGGACAACTGGAATCACTTGCTGCTTAATGTCAAGGACTGTAGCCTTCAAAATAGATTAAAGTTCAACATCAAGAAAACAAAGATTCTCTCCAGTTGGGAAAGTCTGCTGTCAGGGACCTCTCCAGATTATTGAAGACCAGTGATGTCAGTCTAGAGACTAAGTTGTACTTGATCCAGACCACAGTCTTTGTAATTATGTGCTATGCAGCAGAAAACTGAAAAATGAGTAGGGATGATAGAAAAAGAATTAATGCTTTTGAGCTGTGGTTCTGGAGAAGAGTATTGAATATACCATGGACTACTAAGAGAACAAATTGGTTCATCCTGGAGAGGGTGAAATCAGGCTGCTCCTTGGAGGCAAGCATTCTGAAGCTCCGTCTGACAAACTTTGGGCATGATATAACTTTGGGCATGACCTTTCCTTAGAGAGGGATTTCATTCTTGTAATGGTGGAGGGACAGCGCAGGAGAGGAAGACCCTCAATAAGATGGATATGGATTGACTCAGTGACTAGGGTAATGGGGGCAGGTGTGTCAGAGACAGTAAGGTTGGCTCAGGATAGAGCAGGGTTCAGAGCTATTGTACCTAGTGTTGCTATGAGTCACAGGTGACTTGACAGTAAATAACAATAACAACCATGAGTGTTAATGGTGGATCCAAGTAATATGAAATTGTTGACAGCTTCAGTCTTTAAATATATCATGATACTACCTTGACATTCCTTTTAGAAAGTCTGTCATTGTGTAAACTCTCAGTGTATGTTAGGGCTTTCTGTCTATCCTATCTTCTTTCCTCTATTCATATTTTAAGTCTTGTGTTAATGATGGTGGAATAAAGTATTTCTTGGAGATCATTTCATTTTCATCTCACAAGGTACTTCTGCTATGAAACAGTAGACGAGCTTCAGGCCTAACACTTTGGAGCTGATCTAATGTCTCTTCATTTGTAAACTTGATCCTACAGCCTTGTAGTAGATCTAATACTCCCTTCTTTCTATAAAATTTTCTTGAATCACATTTATCCAGATCAATTTCTACTTCTTTCAACAGTAACAACAACAACAAAAACCCTGACTTATACATACACTTATAACCATCATACATTGTGGGTACTGAAACACACTTTCTTTTTCTTTTTTTGCAGAACACATTTGCATTTTTTTATATTTGCCTAAATTATCCTTAATGTAAAGTTATATTTTAAAATTTATTAGTACACAACATACATTTTAATTATTGCTTTCTTCTCTGTATCAATGAGGTTATTTAATTTTATTCCGTTGTCATATTATTGTTAGGTGCCATTGAGCTGACTCTTGTGACCCTGTGAACAACAGGTCTGAACCTTAACTATTCTTCACTATCTTCAAGATCTTTCTTGTTATTTTTTTTT
>NW_006400001.1:3188071-3193192 GCF_000299155.1 Elephantulus edwardii
CCCCACCCCCTACCCCCAAATATAATCCACTCTGCAACCCTCATTGCATACTCCTACGATAAAAATAATGCCCTAAGATACAATACTTTAGGGCATTATTTTTATCGTAGGAGTACACTTTCTTTTTCTTAATCGTAATAAAAGTTAGCAAGAAGGCATTTACAAGATCCAAAGAGATTCAACAGTAAAAGCTAACTTCTATAACTCCTTAACAAGAAGAACCTAGTAAAAATGTCCATATACATATAAACTCAGAGCTTTAAAAGTGATTTAATGCAATTTTTTCCTTCTTATGTGTTTTTTAATTAATTTTAATTAAAGGTTACAGAGACTTCAGGTTTTCATTCAGTTATTGTTGCACTTTTCTCCCTGCCTACCCACTCCCCACCCAATTCAATCTTCTTGAAAAGTAAAACTCTTTCATTGTCATGCAATTCCTCGCCCCAAGTCCACTCCACTGTGAAGCCTTCATTTCCGACTTGTCATGACAATAATACCCAATCATATATCCCTTTTAAACAGTTCTCTCATATGTTTCAAGTATACAATACTGTATACTGCATTGAAAAAAAAATTATGATGGTAAATAACACTGCCAATACTACTGTATTCCTATTAGTGGAATATCTGGGTTATATGGAGTTTCTACACTCAACTTTTTCTGAGGAAATGCCAAACTGCCTTCCAGAATGGTTATACCATTTTACAATCCCACCAACAATGTATGACAGGTACTACTTCTCTGCATCCTCTCCAACATTTATTGCTTACTGCCCTGCTAAACTTTGCCACTGCCAGTGGGGTGGAATGTTATCTTATTGTGGTTTTGATTTGCCTCTCTCTTATTGCCAGTGATTTTGAGCATTTCTTTATGTGTCTGTTGGTCATCCAAATGTATTCTTCTGTGAAAAGTCTTTGGATGTCTTTTCCCCATTGTGTAGTTTTGTTAAGATGGGAATAGCCCAAATGTCCAACCATGACTGAATGGATTGAAAAATTGTGGTCATTCACCCAATGGAATACTATGCAACACTCAGGAACAACAATTTAGAAAAATACTACATAACTTAGAGAATGGAGAGCATTACATTGAGTGAACTAACTCAGTCTCATAAGAACAAAGACTGCATAAGACCATTATTGTAAAAATAGGAGGATAACTAGTGAAACATGTATGGAGACATAATGGGGGAAAGGACAAGAGTAAAGGGTTGAAGATAGGTAAGGGTAAAATCACAGGGATATACATTTTAGTGGGTGGAGGAAAGGGGTAAAATAAATGGCAAAGATCTGAAAAAAGAGGGTAATGACAGGGTTAGTCCAAATGGTGATTAATTTTATAAAACATAATGCATAGGAATGATTGTATTAAAACAATATGAATGAAGAATAATGTGAAACACAATGAACACAAACTGTGTAAGCAAAAAAATACAAAAGAATTTCTATCTATCTATCTATCATTTATCTAAAATAGATATATATGTAGTCTTCAGTATGACAATATTACCTGAGAATTATTTTTTACAGTGATCTGAGGTATGAAGACTCAAATAGTGCAAATACTGTTTACCAATTTAGAGCATAAGATTGCAGTATATAGTAGAATCTTTGATCAGCTTGTTCTTAAAGTATTTTCACAACATCTGAAAGGAATATATTGATTGATAGTTGCACTTTTTTTCAACTTATTCCTCTTTTAAAAGGGGAAGGGCCATAGCCTTTTACCAGTAAATGCTGTTCTCAATGTTAAGATAACCTGTTAATTCTTCTTCTTTATTTTGGCAATTAAAATATTTCTGTAGTGGTATAAGGAATATGCAATAAATGTCCTGTGTCAGAGGAGCCAAACAGAAGAAGACCCAATCCATCAGTCTGCCTCTTTGATAAATTTCCCGATGATGGAAAATTTAACTCAATGAGGCAAGCATTTCTTCATAGGTTTCAGAAATCAAAACAGTTTTTAAAACAGGGAACTGACATACTTGGCTGTGAATTCTGTCTTGAAGAGATATTTTGTCAGTTTGAGTTCTTATTGACTTAGCTTGGTGAGCAACCCTGAATATCACTGTTTTAAAACATTGTGATTTTAAAAATTTTACAGAAAAATTGGTTTTTCATTCTTTCATTGTTACACATTTGTCTCCCTACCACCCTACCTCACTTAAAAAAATTAATTTTTTGTTGAATAATTTCCTCCCTCTTCCCACCCCTTCCTCAATCCACTCTGCTATGCCTCTTATTTTGGACTATTGTCTTACAAATTATGCCTACTCATATATTCCTTTTAAGCACTTCTTTCCTTCATCTGTTCCAATGTGAATATCACTTTCAACTTGCTAGTAGATTTTCTTTTCAAAAATATACTAAGAAAGTCTTCAATACTTCAAGCCCAGCACTGAGAGTGGAGGCTCCTGGTTGTGGACTGAGCAGGGGGAGATCCTGCTTTTTTTGCCTGGGCTGATTGTTTTACCTTCTCTCTTCCCCTCTCTCGTGTCCTCCATCTCTCCCATCTCACCTGGAGTGAGAAAGGTTAGGAGCTTCAGGTATTGTTGCTGCTGTTTCTCGATGCCTTAGAGTTAAGTATGACTCATTGTGACCCTATGAATGACAGACCCTAACCCTGCCTTGTCCTGGGCCATCTATGTCATCTCTGACACACTAAAGCCTATTGCTAGAGTCACTACATCAATCCATCTCATTCAGGGGTCTTCCTCTCCTTTACTGACCCTCCATTTTCTCAAGCATGGTGTACCTTTCCGAGGAATGGCTTCTCCTAATACCATGCATAAAGCATGAGAGATGAAGCTTTGATGTCTTTGCTCTAAGGAGCACTTTTTCCATAAGTATTTCTTCAAACATAAAGACATATGTTGAGCTCTTGTTGACTTAGCTTGGTGAGCAACCCTGGATATTACTTGGGTATTTTAGTACTCATCATCAGCACCACAACTCAAAGGAATCAATTCTTCTCTCATCCTTATTCATTGCCCAACTCTCTGATGCATAGCAAGTTATTTAGAAAACCATGACCCGAGTCAGGCTCACTTTACTCTTCAGACTGACATCAAGGGTTCTTGAGTATTTTGGAGAGATTCCCAACAAAAGACTTGCCCAGTGTAATACATCTCCTGATCTCCTGACCGCTGGTACCAAAGGTGTTGATTGTTGATCCAAGCAAGATGAAATCATTGACAACTTCAATTCTTTCTCCATCTACCATGATGTTGGCCTGGTGGTGAGGATTTTTATTTTTTCGATGTTGAGATATAATCCATAGTGAAGGCTGTCAGTTTCTTTAAAAAAATTCCAGAAATAGAAGTCACAGCAGTAGAATGACTGAGAACGTAGAGATTCTGTGAAAACAAAGAGCCACTATCTTTATTTAAGACAGAGGTTTTGCCCCACATTAATTCCCTTGGTAGTACAAATGGTTAACACACTTGCTATTGTTGGAAAGCTGTTGTGGTATAATTTCAAGTTCCAACCAATGCATATCTGGCCCTTCAACTGATTTTCAGAGGCAAAAAAATCACATAGGAGGAGTTTATTCATCTTCCTTCCACAATGAAGCTGGTAGATTAGAACTGTTTGCCTTTTGGTTAACAGCACAACTACTTATCAATAAGACACTAGAAGCCCCTGATGGAAAGCTAGTAGGTTCCAGTTTACAGAGAGGCACCTCCAAAGAAATATCTGGAGATTTTTCAGAAAACAGCCATCATTGAAAACTCTGAGAAGTGCAAGACTGCTCAGACACATAGCACCACCATGAGTCATAATCAACTGAAACCAGTATTGAAAATGGCTCTTGTATAATTTTTTTTTTGCGTCAAGAATAATTATCTTTTCCTAAGAAGGATTATAGAAGAAGAATGAATGCTTTTAAATTGTGATGTTGGCAAATAGTACCGAATATCCTGAACACATAATAGCTGAGATCCTTCATTTGCAATGTGGAAAGGTGAAGAATCAGCAAAAGAGAAGAAGATCCTCAGTGAGACAGATTGACACAGTGACAGCAACAGTAGTGGAAATCACAGCAGAGATTGTGAGAGTGGCACAGCAGGAAGCAAGGTTTCCATGGGCTGGCATGGGGGGTCTGTTGTCACTATTAGTGGAAGTGGATTTGATGACACTAAACAATAGCAATATGTTGTTATTAGGTGCCATCGAGTTGAGTATGACCGATAGCGACCCTATGAACAGCGTATTTCAGTGCTGTCCTATCCTGTGCTATCTTTACACTTCCTGATACACCCATTGTGTCAGTCACTGTGTCAATCTACCTGGCTGAGAGTCTTCCTCTCTTATGTTCTTCATCCACCTTTCCAAGCACGATGTCATTTTCCAAGGAATAGCCTTCCCATGCAACATGTCCAAAGTATGTGAAAGGAAACTTCACCATCCTTGCCTCAGAGGAGCACTGTGGTTTCACCTTCTCTATTCCTGTATGTTGTTGTGATGGTTATGTGTCATAGAGTCACCTGCAACTCTTAGCAACCCTCTGTATAACAGTCCTAAACCCAGCTCTATCTGGACTCAATCTTATTGTCTTTGACACACCTACCGCTATTACTCCAGTCACTGAATCGATCCATCTCATTGAAGGTCTTCCTCTTTTGTGCTGTCCCTCCTCCCTCCCAAGCATGAAATCTCTGTTTAAATGATTAGAAAAATTAGATAAATTAATTAGGTGGACTTTCTAAAATAGGGAATTATAAGTGTTTTCCTTCCATTTTTGGTTAATTATGAAATGAATTTATACACATTGTGATTTTATTATATCACAAGTGATTAAAAAAAACCAAACGAACTAGGCAAACAACAGATTACTTCAAGACCTATCATTTAATATCATCATGTTATGATACCTTTCTTCAAATCACGAAAATTTTGATATTTATGTAAGGAATATTAAACAAAGAAAGGAGATGTTGTTGTTGTTGTTATGTGCCGTCGAGTCGTTTGCAACTCATAGCGACCCTATGTAGAACATCCC
Organism: Elephantulus edwardii; assembly: GCF_000299155.1. NCBI lineage: Eukaryota > Metazoa > Chordata > Mammalia > Macroscelidea > Macroscelididae > Elephantulus > Elephantulus edwardii. The sequence continues at coordinate 3,193,074 of NW_006400001.1, forward strand.
TAAACCCTGCTCTATCCTGTGCCAGTCGCAATGCCTCTGACACATCCATCCAGATTACCCGTCACTGAATCAAATCCACTTCATAGAGGGTCTTCCCCTCCTGTGCTGTTCCTCCACCC
>NW_006400001.1:3200537-3204439 GCF_000299155.1 Elephantulus edwardii
GTATTCACTGGACTTCCTTGTAAGTGTACGGATACAATCCTATCACTCACAATGTTGTACTTCAAGATGGATCTAGAAATTTCTTTTTTAACTATGAAAGCAACTCCATTTTTCCTCACCTTTTCATCTCCAGAATAATATCTCATATGATCATCTGACTCAAAATGCCCTAAGCCAGTCCATCTCATGTCTCCAGTGCCTACTTATCAATATTTATGCGTTTCGTTTCTTTCTTAACAATTTCTAATTTTCCAATATTCATGGTTCTCACATTCCATGTCCCAGTCACTAGTGTCTGCTTAAGCTGTTCCTCTTCCTTTGTATTTCCATGCTTGAAAGTTCTACCTAGTTGCCCTTTCTGTTTGTCTACGTGTGTTGTACATAGGGTTTTCAGAGGCCTGCTATTTCAGAAGTGGATGGCCAATCCTTCTTCCTAGCCTGCCTTAATCTGAATGTCTAGGAATATCTGACAGACAGTAATTTGTGGAGCAATGAAAGATAAATCCCTCATTTTGGAGTTAACCATTAGTTACAGTGTAATCCTTGCCCTTAGCCCAGTGCCTTGACCCACTTATTTCACAGCTCCACCCAACACCAGGATACCACTTCACTTCTACCAAATGCCTTCACAATTAATCTCCCCTTGTCCGACCCATGACCTAACAGCTTGTATCTGAAGCTTTCTTGGCTCCTGTGATTGTATTCTTCTAATTATTTACTCTTTATAAAATTTTGCACCCTACTTCCTTTCTTTTAAAAGTGTATTGTAAGCTTAGCTTAACTCCATTAAAACTTTCAAAAACATCATCTTAATGGCTCATTTAGCCTTGGTACATGAGTCCCTCTTGGTTTCCCTCACTCTCTGTGGTCATGCTACCAATCTTTCTTGCTTGTTCCCCCAAACCAGATTTGCCTTCTAAGCACTTCTTTTAAATTGTTAATATTTCTCACATGTGATATCACCATCATTTGTGTGAATTTAGTGAAGCCCAGGACTCTTGAGAGGTTTAATTTGAATATATGGAAAAATTGGACATCTCAAATATGATCTTTCACTACTTTTGTTAGATCTCTCTAATAGTGGTCAGTTCCTTACTAAATTATCAATTGATAGCCCTTTAAAAGGTAAACAAGAATCAAAGATGAGCATGACTTGGATATGACTTTTCTGAACTTTAATCAGCCCATTTTTTTGCACCAACTACCTGATAGTGCAGTAATATGCAACTGAACTACTAATTAATATAATGATAAAAAGAGAAAACATTGAAGTTGTCAAGGATTTCATTTAACTTGGTTCCCAATCAACATACATCAAAGCAAAAGTCAACAAATGTAATATATCTCATCTCATCAGGCAAATTGCTATAAGAGATTCTTTAAAGAGTTGCACAGCAAAGGGGTCATCTTGAGGTCTAAGGTGAAGCTGATATAAGACAAGATATTTTCAACCACTTTTGCAAAATTTGTAGAATAAATAATACCAGCAAGAACTGAAGTCTTTGGCTTATGGAGTTGATCCATAATAGCGCATAAATAAACAAGCCTGCTTTGTCAAAACACTCCTCAGAAGTAAGAGTAGGAGATTTATTCACAGACTTTGAATGTGTTATGAGGACAGACCAGCCCCTGGGCAAAGATATCCTTTTTGGTAAAGTGACTCATACTCATTGCTGTAGAGTTGGAGCTGATTCAGAGCTGATACTTCAATGGGCTTCTGGGACAAGAAATTGTATGGAACATTATTGCCCATCTATGTCCTGGAAAGTGACTGAAAAGTTGAACCTCCAGAGAAGCTCAGCCTTTGAAGTCTCAGCATAGCTCCTTATAGCACTCCCTGGGAAAAGAAGAAAGTTAAAAAAAAGAAAACCCTGCCAGATACTTTGGTAATGCATCTACTGCAATAGCCTCAAACATAGCAAGGACTGTGAGATTGACATAAATAGTGTTACAGGTTTATTGTTTATAACATCTTTCCTAAACTTTTGCCATGTGACTGGGTGGAAATATGAAATAGGATGTGTTTAAATACCTAGAGATGAGATTGGCCAGTTTTCCCATCCCACCCCTGTCTAAAATGAGCATGCTTAGCACCAGCAGATGACAATCTCACTATTTGTGCTGAAGAAGTAAAAGAGAATGCAGTGATACCTCACTTGGGGCCAGAGATTAATGACTCTATCGGGCCAGGACACGCACAAAGGACAGAAGTTGTGAAGAACCACTGACCTACATAAGACAGGGCTAACTTCGAACTGTTACCCTACAACACTAGAGCCAGGGTCCTTCACTCAAGTTTGCTAGAGGATGCAGGGAGAGACTAAGACCTTTGTAACACTGACCTAAGCCATGTGACTGAAGGGCAAAGGATCTGAGAGCATGCCTGGGAAGCTTTCCTGGTGGAGGAGCTATATCACGTTACCAAATTGAATTGTAACCTGTTAACTTCTCCAATACATCACCCCATGGCTATGAGCACCTTCCGTGAAATCTGTGTAGACCTTTGCAGTGAACTTCAGCCCCAGGAGTAAAGCAGTAGAAGCCCTGGGCTGGTATTAACAGAAAGAGATGCAGGAGGGTATGGGCCATGTCTGACCTCCCAGGAATTACTTTTGTGTTGTAGATGCAGTTGATGGGGTCAATTCTCACTTGTGGAGTTAATAGAGGTAAAAAACCAACCATGTGCATGCTATATTCACTCTTTTTACAACATATAGTTGTTAGGTGCTGTGAGTACAACTCATAGCAACCCTACGAACAGATGCATACCTTGCTCGTACTGTACCATCCTCATCTTCTCTGACCTACTTGAGCCCATTGTTACAGTCACTGTTTCAATTCATCTCTTTGAAGGTATTTCTCGCTTTTGTTGACCCTCCACTTTCTAGGAATCATGTCTATTTCCAATACCTGGTCGCTCCTAAGAACATGCTAAAAATATGTGACGCAAAGTTTCACCATCCTTGCCTCTAAGAAGAACCTTGGCCCCACTTTTTCAAAGACATATCTGTCCTTTTGACAGCCATGGGCTATTCATCACTTAAAGGTATTGATTACTCTTCTATCATCTTTATTGTCCAAGCTTCAGATGCAAGTAATTGAAAAGACTATGGATTGGATCAATTACATGTCAGTTTTTAAAGTGACATTGATGATCCTTAGAACTTTGCAAAAGAATAGAAACCAACTTGATTAGACCTGTTGTTGTTGTCAATAGCCTTCGAGCCGAGCACAACCCATAGTGACCCCATGAATAAAGGCCCTAAAGCCCTTCTACAACTGTTAACATTTATCAACCTTCACAGAGTTTCTAGAGGCATGCAGACAATTTATTTTGACAGTAATTCATTCTAGAATGTTCTCTTCATTAAGGAGGTAGTAAGGATTAGAGCATCATGTGCTTTCCTCGTTATTGAGATTCACTCTCTCACTTCTGTTAAATTGGTTCAGACTCATAGGGAGTGACAACCCACTGGGTTTCCAGAGTTGAACATCTCTACAGAAGGAGACTTCAGATCTTTCATCTTTGGACCAATTGGTAGATTTGAACTCTTGACCTTTTGGTTCACAGTGCAACACATAACCAACTATGCCACGAGACCACCTTTCTTATTAAAATAGTGACAGCTGCTCTGTGAAGTTATGCACAGAAGTGCTCATTATCATATTTGTATTCCCTAATATCATCATCATTATCACCTATGTCACCATTATCATTATAGTAATTGATGTCATTCAGATTGTGCATTCTAAATGCTTTATGTATGGTGTCTTCCTAAAGAAGACATGTGCCACAAGTATCTCTACTTCCTGAGAATGTAAGTAAGAGACAAAACAACCAGCCAAACCCATGCAAACTCATGGCCATTGTGGAACTTTTGTCTCTCTCTCTCTCTCTCTCT
>NW_006400001.1:3204999-3205650 GCF_000299155.1 Elephantulus edwardii
GTTCATAGCGTCCCTATGAGTTGCCTATGACTCAACGGCATCAAACAACAACAACAACAACAACAACATGGCTAATCCTGTCTGCATCAGCTTTGCTTGGCTAACCAAACTTCTTCTTGGTATTTTCAAATCTAGAGCATTCAAGTTCTTTTGAAGAGCCAACTTCAATATCCAAAAGGTCTGAATATCAAACACACAGTGGGACTGACTTACTCATATACGCATTGGATGTTGATTATGTTTGCAACTCTGTCTCTAGTTTCACTGTTCTACAAGTACATGCATTCCCTTCTTGTTCACTTCAGGAAGGCAGTCTTTTGTGAGAACTCCTAAAGAATTTATCAGAAGTGATTTTGTACTGCGTATGCCCAGAGTCTCACAGTGTCTGCAATGGGAGCATCTTTTATCTTCTGTCCTTGACCTGTCTCTTCCCAGAGGTTTTTACTCATACTTTGCCCATCTCTTAACATTGTCACCTCAGCCAAAAGAATGACCTCTGAGTGACCTGAACAAGTATAGTTGGAGAGTAGGAAGTTTGGTCGAAATCCTCTTGTGGCTATAAAGCTCCAACCTCCGGTTCACTTTGTACACCATGATTCTAAATAGAAGTTGCCGTACCACGGTCACTTTTGGTTGCTGTGAGGTTGAACA
>NW_006400001.1:3206120-3208572 GCF_000299155.1 Elephantulus edwardii
GAGAGAGAGAGAGAGAGAGAGAGAGAGAGAAACTGGAAGAAACAATGATGGAAAAAAGAGAAACACTAGAGAGTGTCTTTATTACTTCCAAGATAACTCATCAATGGCTAATTTTATCCTTAAAAACATGACATTACCCAAAAGAACAATGATCTTGGGAATGATAACCCAAAACCGTTAATGTAAAAGAAGGATGTTGATCACTGGTACTCACAGTTTCTATTTTCCTAACCACCATACCTATTAAACAAGTGGCTTTCTCTTCTGTATTATTACATGCAGGTTTTTCTGATCTTCTCCCTTTCAGCCTCATCTAGTCTTGGGGCCAAAGAGATGTCCAGGCTGATAAGATGAGATTTAGATGAGTGAGAATGTAGTCAATTTGCTAACAGGCTTCTTGACCTCTGTTCACATTGTTTTTTTACCTATCTTTAGCTTTCTGTTTTCCTTTTTTTTTAAACTTTCTGTTACTTTGTCTTTTGCATTTTACACAATATAATAAAGAAACATAGACTGTTTTATACATGGCATCTGGGCCAGACAGATTTTAGGATGACTTCTAATGGTTCTTACCTACTGGTGTCATCTTCATGCATAACCACAGAGTGTGGGCATGACTTGTGATTTGCTTCTAACCGGTACAATATGGCAACCAACCAGTACAATACGGCAAACAAGATAAGCATCACTTTTGTTATACTAAAAAAGTATTTAAGATCCTATCTTCCTAGAAGAATTATTCTAGAGACTCCCTCTGTTGAGTTATTGAAGTAAATGGTCATGTTGGAGGAGCCAACACACTAAGAACTGTGGGTAAATTCTGAGAGCCAAAGGTGGCAGCCAGACAACAGTCTATAGGAATTTGCATGATTGCCAAGAAAGTATTTCTGCTATAACTGTAAGTGAGCTTGGGAGTGGCTTCCTTTCCTTCTCCAGCTTCCAGCTGAGAATGCAACATTTGATACCTTGATTGTATTTTCTGAGTAAGCAGAAGTTATAACTAAGTCACTTTCAATCTCATAATCAACAGAAGCTATGACATCATAAAAGTGCTCTCTTTTAAGTCGTTAAGCTTGGCACAAAATAATATATAATTGAAAGATCCTTAATATCATGCTAGGTTAAGTGTTGGTCTGCTAATTGGAAGTTTATTATTGTTGTTGTAATATGCTGTCGAATCACCTGCAACTCAAGGCAATCTTAAATTCAATATCCCTGAATCCTGCCCTATTCTGTGCTTGTCTCATTGTATCTGACGCACTTGACCTCCTTACCCCTCGGGAAGGATAAAGGGAAGTCAAAAGAGAGGAAGACCTTCAACCAGGTGGATTGACACAGTGACTGCAGCAAAAGGCTTGAGTGTGTCAGAGATTGCGAGAGTCATACAGGATAGGAGAGGGTTTAGATCTGTTGTTCATAGAGTCACTATGAGTCATAATTAACTGGACAGCACCTAACAACAACAATGGGACATCAGAGCTCCAATGGCCAGTAGGTTATTATTGTTAGGTGCTGTCAAGTCTACTTCAGCCAATAATGATGCTATGAACAATTACTCTAAAGCTTGCCCTATTCTTACTCAATCCCACTTTCTCTGACACACCTGACTACATTGTCCCAGTCACTGTGTTAATCCATCTCATCTAGGGTATTCCTTTCCTGCACCAGCCCCCCATTTTTTCCCCAAGAAATTATTCTCTAACCACTGGTCCCTACTGACAATATGCCCAAAGTATGTGAGACAGAACTTCAAAATCCTTGCTTCTAAACAGAAACTTGCTTTCACCTTCTCCAGGATAGAGCTGTTTGTTCTCTTGGTGGTCTACAATATGTTAAATGCTCTCTTCCAGCATCATGACTCAATGACAGATTCTTCATCTCTCATCCTTAGTCATTGTCCAACTGTCTGATACACAGCAGCTGAATCAGCATTGAGAAGACCATGGCCTGGATCAGGCACAACTTCCTTTCTACATTGATGTTATTGCTCTTTAACATTGTGGAGAGGTTCTTGACAGTAGGATTTCCAAATGCAACATGTCACTTGATTTCCTGACTGCTGATGCCAAGAATGTTGTTTGTAGATCCAAGCAAAGAGAAATTATAAACAATTTCAATCTTTTCTCTATCTATCATGTTGCTGCCAATTGTGAGATGAGGATCACTGTTTTTGGTTTGGGTTTTGTTTTTTTTTTTTTATGTTAGATGCAATCTGTGTTGAAGGCTGCAGTCCTTGACCTTCACCGGTAAAGGCTTGAAGTCCTTCTCAAGTTTCAGCAAGCAAGGTTGTTTCATCTCCATAACACAGGTTCTAAATAAGTCTTTCTACAACACCTACTGTAGTGAAACCTTTTTGCTATTATATTGCAGAGTCTCTACATGGTATTTCCACTTACTCTTTTTCAATTGCTTTCTAACTAGAAACATAAAACAGAATCAAAGTAAAAAAAAA
>NW_006400001.1:3209097-3215189 GCF_000299155.1 Elephantulus edwardii
GAGCAATGATTTTGTATATTATTACCTGACTTGGAAGGGACTGAAGAGCACTGTACTGAGTGTACTAACACAATCCCACCAGGACAAATATTGGATAAAACCATTATCTTAGAATGAGCAGAAAGAAGGACCCAAGGGGGGTAGAAGATATGCAGGGGGAGGGGTGATTAATCATGGAGTTGTACAATTTGGTGGGTGAGGGAGGTGAGAGAAATGGAAAGAATCTGTCCTCAAAAGCAACGTATTTGAATTTTGTAAAAAAACAAGAATTTTAAAAAAAAAAAAAAAAAAAAGGCAACATAATGGTTCTGGTGGGAATCACTGAAAATAAAATTACATCTTAATCCCTGCCTTCTGAGAGCTACACTTTTCCAAGTTTGCATCTTTAATATTCTATTGTATTTATTGCTGTATTTTCTGACACATATTTGTCAGAATTGCACTGACAAGTGGGTTCAAATCCACCAGCTGCTCCACAAGAGAAAGCTGGACAGTCTCCTCCTGTGTGATTAACTGTCTCTGAAAACCAGCTGACGAGTCAACTATCGGTCAGTTCTGATACATAACAACAGAAACAACACTGGTCAATGTAATCTAACTTTATAATTTTATAGCTGTAGAGATTTGGTGGAGTGCTACTTGACCAATCAACTGGAAAAGATGCATATTTGTTTTCAATCCAATAAAAGTGCTCCCACAGAATGCAGACATTATCAAGTAGTGTTAATATTATTATATGAAAGTGTAATATTGCAGAAGAACTTAAAACAATGGCTGAAGCAATATATCAAAATGCAACTTTCAGAGAGTAAGTTAGATTCAAAAGAGGCCATGGAAAAAAGGATATTATGGGGAATTTCGGACGAAAGTTGGTTGAAATCCAAGAAAGATGTTATTTGTGTTTTGTTGACCAGGTAAACACATTTGTCTGTATGTATCAAAACAAATAATGACTACCATTGAGAACAATGAAAATACCAGATCATTTAATTGTGCACATGAGAAACCTGTACATAGACAGAAAAGTAAGTAGTCCTTTAAACAGATCAAAAAGCATCTGCTCTCATTATGCCATACCTGAGGAACTTACATGACTCATCTTCTTTAAATTGTTGTTCTTTGTTATTGTTAAGTGTCCTCGAGTCGTTGACAACTCATAGCAACCCTATGAGCAAAAGACATGAACACTTGTACAACTTTCATCCTTTCTCCAAGTTCATAGAGTTTCTGGAGGCAAGCGATTTTAGAAGTGGATACCATGCCTGCTTCAAACTTGTTTTTCTTTTTTTCTTCTTCTTCTTCATATTGTCTTCATTTTATAGAGCTCTGGTGTTGTAGTCTGGAGAATGTTCAGCTGCTAATTCAAAGGCCATACTTGTCTGGCTTTTGGGATTCCCGGTTATTCCTATGGATTACCAGAGTGCTCTTTCAAACAGCAAAGATGATAGAGACAAGAAAGCTTCTTCTCACGTACTTCAGGCATATTACTATAAGAGATCATTCCTTGGAAAAGGACATTATGGTTGGAAATGTGGAGGATTGGCAAAAAAGAAGACTCTCAACTAGAAAGACTGATACAGCGACTGCTGCAATCAGCTAGAGTGTGCCAGATATTTGAGGATAGGACAAGGTTTTGATCTTTTGTTCACAGGAATGCTTTGGGTTGTACCCAACTTGACATCTTTCACAACAGTCAAGTTCTTATCTTCTTGAATTCATATCTAAAAGACTATTTCCCGCATATGGGCATATAAGTGTTTTGAGAGAAGAACCTATGTCCTACTGAATTTTTGTAACTCCTCACCCTAGAGCCATGAGATGTGCTTGTTATATGGAAAGTACTCAAATGGAATGAACTTACGTTGATCTGAATGACAACAGATATAAGTGTCGTAGTACATGTACATTGCTTTGCTCCTGTAAAATCTTGGAACGGAGGGGTTTTCATGGAGAATGGAGAAGATAGAGTCAAGTAAACAGTGTGTATTGTGAATCAATTATTCCAAGCTGCACTAAGGAGTCTTTTTTCCCCCTACTATGTCTTCACTGTTAAAGTATCTTGACTCTGTGGCTTCATAGGAATCTGCGTTGATGGGGGGGGGGGTGTTGCATACTTTTGATTCACAGATGTATTTTAAATAGGCAGATGTATTGATGCATGGCAGATGTGTTTCATAAATCCAGGTGCACACGAGCAGCCAGATCCATATGTCTCCATAAGCAAGGACTTGAGATGAAGGAGGGAAAGGTGAAGTAAAAGATCCCTGGAAGAGTGGCTGGTGAGTGAGCTCCTGCTAACATTAGACATAAGGGAGGTAGAGCTTTTCCTTGCATATTAAAGCAGCTAATCCACACATAGTTTATAAAAGATAAAACAAATCACTTTAAAGAGACTATTCCCTGAGTCCAACAATATCAGACAGCTGTCAGGTTAGCAGTACTAACACTGTCCTTTAATATCATTATTGTAAAATCTATGATCCTCTCTTGTACCTTTCACTAGCATTTTTAAAATAAAAAAAATAATAAGTGTTAACATTTGACTGCACTCATGTGAAACCTATAGCTAGACCAAGAAGAAGTTGGGTTTTTTTTTCTTCTTTTTATAAAAATTTTATTAATTTTAATGAACATTTACAGAGATTTTGGATTTGCATTCATTCATTGTTGCATTTTTCTCCCTGCCCACCCCTCCCCTGCAGTTCAGTCTTCTCTTTGAAAAGTAAAAGTCCTTCATTGGAATACAATCTCTCCCATACCCCCTGTCTTCCCCCGTCCCACACCCTGAGTACACTCCACTATGAAACCTTCATTATGGACTCTTTTCATAACCATAATACCCAATCATATTTCATTTTTAAACTGCTCTCTCCCTCATCTGTTTCAATGTAGTATACATAACTTACCCAATTTTTCTCAGTCTCACCCCAACCCTGATGTCAATCCCATTCTACAACAGTGGCACTATGCAGTGTTTGTCCTTTTGTGACTGAGATATTTCACTCAGCATAATGTCCTCCAGGGTCACCTATTTTGAATAACATTGCATGAGTTCCTTGCTTTTCAATGCAGCATAGGATTCCATTGTGTGACTATACCAGAGCTTCTCTATCCTTTAGTTTGTTGATGGGCACTTAGGTTGTTTCTAAATCCTTGCTATTGTGAACAAAGCCAAGATAAACATGGGTGTGCATATATCTGTTTGTATATCAGTTATGGTCTCTTTGGGATGTATTCCCAGTAGTGAAATTGCGGGGTCGAATGGTATCTCTATTTGCAACTTTTTGAGATAGGGCCACTGAAATAGATGAAGGAGAGAACAGGTTATATGATAGGGTATTATAGTTATCACAAGAGTCCAGAATGAAGGTTTCCTAGTTGAGTGTACTTGGGGCCCAGGGCGGGGGTGAGGGAGGCTGATTTTATACCAATGAAGGAATTTTTCTTTTACTTTTCAAAGAAAAGAGCAAACTGAGGGTGGGAGGTGTGGGCAGGGAGAAAAGTGTAACAATGAATAAATGGAAATCCAAAATCTCTGTTAATGTTCATTAAAATAAAAATATTTTTTAAAAGGTTGCAAATAGAATTACCATTTGACCCAGCAATTCCACTACTGGGAATATACCCTACCAAGAAGATGTTGTAAGAACAGAGCAAGGGGACACTGCATGGTTCAAAATTGAAGAAGCAGTGCATCAGGGATGTATCATTTTCCCATACCTTTTCTATTTATATGCTTAAAAGATTATTTGAGAGGCTGGGCTTTGTGGAGAAGCATGTGGCATCAGGATTGAAGGAAGATTCATCAGCAATCTGCGTTATGCAGATGACACAATCTTGCTTGTCGAAATATAGGAGAACTTGAAGTGTTTGCTGCAGAAGATCAAAGACTTCTATTTGCCTTCAATATGAATTGTATCTCAATATCAAGAAAAAAAAATTTCACTGCTAGGCCAATAGGATGCATCATGATAGATGAAGAAAACATTGAAGTTGTTAACAATTCTATCTTCCTCAGATTCACAATCAACGTTCTTAAAACCACCAGTCAATAAATCAAAAGGTGAGTTGTACCGGGAAAATCTGTTATCAGGGACCTCTCCAAATCATTAAGGAACAATGATTTCATTCTATGGACTATGGTGCACCTGATTCAGACCATAATTTTCAAAATTACTTCTTATCATCTGAGAGCTGGACAAAGAATAAGGATGACAGAGGAATTGATGCCTTTGACTTGTGGTGCTGGAGAAGAGTATTGAAAATACCATAGACAGCCAAGAGAACAAACAGGTCTGTCTTAGAAAGGGTGAAACCAAGTTGCTCCCTGGAGCCAACAATTCTGAAGCTCCATCTAACATACTTTGGGTATGTTGCCAGGGGGAATAGTCCTTGGAGAAGAACATTAATCTTGGAAGAGTTGGGGTTCAGTCCAAGAGAGGAAAACTCTGGATGAGGTGGATTGACACAGTGAGTGTAGCAGCGGGGTCAGACATGTAAGATATGGTTGGCTCGGCATAGAGCATGGTTCAGAGTCTTTGTTCATAGTGTTGCTATGAGTCATAGTCAACTTGACAGCATGTAACAACAACTACTAACATTATTAAAGACAAGAATGCTAAAACTTCATCTTACATACTTTGACAATGTCAGGAGGAGCTAGTCCTTGGGAAAAGATACTATGTTCGGGAAAGTGAAGGGTGTACAAAATCAAGAGAGGCTCTCGACAAGATGGATTGGTCCAGAGATCACAACAACGCCTGGAGACGGTGAGAACAGTTCAGGACAGGGCAGGTTTAAACCTGTTGTTCATTGACTTGCTATGAGTTAGAGTTAACTTAATGATGCTTAACAAAAACTAATGGTAAATGCAGTTTCTTTATTAAGATTAACAATTAGTTATTTCATTTTAGGAAATCATTTTGGATGTTTCTGACCAAATTTAAAACAGGCAGAGATTGTGAGGGCGGTGTGAGATTGGACACAGCTTCGTTCTGTCGTCAGTATGGTCGTGAAGAGTGAGAGCCAATTCAATGACACTAACAACAGCAGACTTGATTTCATTTTCTATTCCATTACTAAGCAGAAATATTAATTACAACTGCAAAGAAACAAAGCTATCTTGGCTGTGTTTTCATCCTGCTTGTGTCCTTGTTCTCTCTTTGTTAAAGTGAAGATCTGATAAATTTTTTACACACCATAAGTAATGCAGGGAAGAAGAGAAGTTAATTTATATGTGCAATCCCATGAATGAGTTATATTCAATATTGCCTGAAACTTCCAAAGCCTTCTTCTGGTCTTGGGAATTTGGAGGAAAGGAACAGTGTAGAAAATTTACCATTTAAAACTTTAGAACACCATGAATGATAATATTTTATGAAATAATAATGTGATGTTTTGCACACTAGTAAATACTGCATCCACTTTTTGTTCATGCTTTTTCATATGTCCCCGGCGGTGACAGCCACGCACAGGCTGCCCTTACAGGAGACACTGGAGAAGCTGCACTCTGCATTAATAAAATACCTGAAAGAACAAGAATTCCTTTACTTTTTGTAGACTAGCATCAAAGTATATATAGAATAAAGATAAGTTTTAGTTGAATTGAAGATTAAAGTTTATCAGCATGCAGAGCGTGTGTTGGTATCTTGGTGGCAATTGTCTGTTAAATAAGTTTTGCATTGTCATTCGAGCTTTTTAATCCTCTGAAATAAAAGTGACAAAGCAAAAATAATTTTGCTTTCAGAAGTAATGTACAAAGGGAGGCCAGGGACATGGGAGCTGTACATTGGCAATGTTCAGTTACGGTTGCACGGTAGATAAATAATTAAAATACTCCCTGCCCACAACCCCAAATTCCAGAGCTGTAATGCTTGAGTCTCAAGTTCAGAGCTTCTTGGGTGGAACAGACTTTAGCATCAGTGTGTGTGTGTGTGTGTGTGTGTGTGTGTGTGTAAGAGTACCTGATTCAAACCATTTTTTCCCTGCTGCCTCACATTTATGTGAAAGTAGGACAACAGAGAGCTTCTGAGGGCTTGCTACCACTGGAAATCCTGGGTACCTGTGAAAAACGCCTGTCCTTGCTTATCTGC
>NW_006400001.1:3217566-3218342 GCF_000299155.1 Elephantulus edwardii
CATAGGGTCGCTATGAGTAGGAAACGACTCGATGGCACATAACAACAGGACAACAGATAAGGAATGCCAGAGTAGAATTGATACCATTTAATCATGGCATTGGCAAAGAGTAGTGCATACATCATAGTCTAATAAAATAACAAACAAGTGTATCTTGGAGAAAGTAGGATCAGAATGCTTCCTGAAGGCAAGGATGCCTGAAATGTCTCACATACTTCAGCTATGTTGTCAGGAGGGATCAGTCCTCAGAAGAAGACAACATGCTTAGAAAAAGTAGAGACCAATAAAAGAGAAGAAGACTCTAAATGAGACAGAGTGACAAAATGACCACAACAATAGGCTCGATAGTGGCAAAGAACGGGAGGACAGCACAGGAGAGTGTAAGGTTTGGATTTATTTTGTCTTAAGGTTGCTATCAGTTATGTTGGACTCTATGGCTCTTCGCAGCAACATCAAGTTTCATATAACATGTTGTCAATTGCTATGGAGTCAGTTCTGACTTGTGATGACCTCAAACAAAATATGAGAAGCCATTCTGTTTACCTCAGGTCACCCTTGTCTGGAGGTTCCAAACCTCCCTTGGCTCTAAGGGAGAAAGATAGTTATTGTGCCCATATGATTTACAGCCTTGGAAAACTAGCTAGAGGGCCAGCTATTACAAACTCTATTTAACTGATTTTTTGACTCAATGACAATTATTATTATTTTTTGTTGTTGTTAAGCAGAAGGGGACAAAAAGTAGGGTGCACTTTGTTTGAGTCTCTCCTGTGGTCACT
>NW_006400001.1:3220522-3222801 GCF_000299155.1 Elephantulus edwardii
GCGGTGCGGTTGGCGCAGGATAGAGCAGGGTTTAGGGCTGTTGTGCATAGGGTCGCTATGAGTCGGAAACGACTCGACGGCACATAACAACAACAACAAACAACAATTTAACTTTAGAATCTTCCAAGATTTATTAGTGGGAATTTGTCTTTCCAAGCGTGCTTAGCTCCCAGACATAAAAATCCTTGTGTTCTAAGACTAATGTGGATAAACAAAGCAAATCTAAAAGAGAAGCAATGTCAGTGATGTCTTTCACTTTCTTTTGGATCTGGGAACACTGTGGAATAAACATCAACTCAATAGACCTAAGTTCTCATTGTTCTAAGATCTCTGGTGTCATAGTCTTTCAGAATTTATGCTGCTTAGCCCAAAGACCACAACTATCTGGTGGATTGAATTCACTAGCAATTTAAAGACATTTATGCAACATTTACACATATTACACAACTTTCAGCAAGTCAGAATTTTTCATGGCTATGATTTCATTATTTCATGAAGCCACCTATAGCAATAGCTATCACCAGAATCCACTACCAAATATCCCATCACCATAAGAAGTAACCCAATGCTTCCTACACTGTATTTTCTTCCCCCTTTTTCCACTCACTCTTGCCAGTAATAATCTCTGACCTTTATCGTTTGCTTTTCTAGATATCTCATTAATGTGAGATCATATAATAATTATCATTCTGTAATTGTTTTTTTTTGTTTTTTTTTTGCTTCACTCTGCATAATATTCTCCAGGTTTACTTATGTTGTTTAATTTTAATTTGTCTTCATTCATGACTAATATTCAATGGTATATATGTACCCTGGAAGCAGGAGCGACATCCACTTCCGAAATGGATTGCCTCCGGACATTCTATGTATGAACAATGCTCAGACCTTTTGTTCATAGGGTCGCTATGAGTCTTCTATGACTCGACAGAACCTAACAACATCAACAACATATATGTACCACACTTTGTATATCCAGTCGTCTATTGACTAATGAACATTTATGTTGTCATCACCTTTTGGCTATTGGGAATATTGCTGGAGTGAACTTTGGAATACATGTGTGAGCACTTTCAAATATCTTGGAGCGGGTTTGCTGGGTCATGCAAGAGTCGTATGCTTAAATTTTGGAGGAACTGCCACACTGTTTCCTAAGCAGCTGTACCACTTTGCATCTGCAAAAGCAATGGACAAGAGTTGCAATAGCTCTATCATCTCACAAACATGTGTTGAGTTTTTGTTAGGCCTAACAATCTTTGACAACTCTGCAAAGTTTCACTAATTTTTGTCACTTATTTTGAAAGTATGAATTGATTGAAAAGTACTTCAAAATAGTTATGGGATATTTTTTTTCTTAGTTCAAGTTTCTCTCTGCTTTGTACCATGATTTAGTGTACATGAGATTGTCATGATGAGGAATACGCTTTACTGTTATGATTCTCTCTTGTTATGAAGCATAAGGTCAACTATGATTAATAACAACCTCATAAACAATAGATATGAACCCTTTCATATCCTGCACCAATCTCATGATCTACAAAATTCTTAACTCTATTGTTACAATTCAATATGTTCAAGTCCATATTTTTTTCAATTATCAATTATTCCCACTGGGTACCAGTTTTCCTTAAGGATAGGGTCAGTTGAAATCTTTTGAAGAGTCTTCTAGATCTTAAATAATATACAATTACACAATTGCCACCATTTATCTACTGCTGTTGCTGTTAGGTGCTACTGAGTCAAGTACAACTCATCACAACCCTATCAACAACAGATCTGAATCTTGTCCTATCCTGTATCATCCTCTTTGTTTTTTAGATACTTTTGTCCATAGCTAAAATTCTGCTGACTCTCCACTGCTCCAAGCATGATATCTCTCTCAAATAATAGCCTCCCTTAGGAACAATTTATTCATTGCAAATACATTTTACAAGAAACATAAACGCAGCCTATACACATGGATTTTACCTGATTGTATGCATAGGAATCAGATAACTTACATCTGTGGAAAGAACAGCTAGAGAAGCTCAATATTACTGTGAAAACTAGGCCTGGTGCTGGTTGTGGAGCATACCACCAACTACTCATATGCAAGTTTAAGCTGAAGCTAAGGAGATTGAAATTGAGCCCACAGGAACCAAAATATGACCTTAAGTCTATCACACCTGGATTTCAGAACCATCTCAGGAACAGGTTTGAGGCCTTGAACATTAATGAGAGAAGACCAGATGAGCAGATGAGTTATGGGAAGATATCAAGAATATCATCCAGGAAGAGTGTAA
>NW_006400001.1:3224481-3225499 GCF_000299155.1 Elephantulus edwardii
GTCCTTGGAGAGGGACGTCATGCTTGGGAGGGTGGAGGGACAGCGCAGGAGAGGAAGACCCTTGATGAGATGGATTGATTCAGTGACTGGGGTAATAATGGGGGCAGGTTTGTCAGAGATGGTGAGATTGGCACAGGATAGGACAGAGTTTAGGGCTGTTTGTTGTATATAGAATCGCTACGAGCTGCAGGCAACTCAACAGCACATGACAACAACAACTACTTAGGAATATACCCAAAGTCTGTGAAACGAATCTTTGTCATCTTTGCCTCTGAGGAGCATTTTGGTTGCCTTAGTTGTATTTTCTTTTAGAAGTCCATAGGATATTCCGTATTCTTCTCCAACACCGCAACTCAAAAACATCAATTATTTTTCTGTCAATCCGTATTGTTTGCCCAGCTCTCAGCTCATATCATGGCCAGAATCAGTCACACTTTAGTCTTCAAACTGACATAATTGCTCTTGAGTAATTTGGAGAAGTTCCTGACTACAGATTTTCCCTTACAATGCATTCTGATACTCTTGATTGCTGGCGCCAAAGGTTTTGATTGTGGACCTAATAAGACTGAAAATTTCAGTAGTAGTTGAGAATTTCTAAGTAGTTGACAATTTCATTCCTTTTAACATCTATCCTGTTGTCATAATGGTTACTCATTGTGGACAGTGTTTGGTTGAGCTCCCAGATTAAGATAGGCTTGGAAGCAAGAGTGGCATCCACTACCTAAACAGCATGCCTCTGGAAACTCAAAGAAATTAGAGAAACAATGATAGTTACAGAATAGGGTTCAGGTCTTTTGTTCATAGGGTTGCTATGAGTTGTACTCAACTTCATGGCACTTAACAACGAGAAGAACAACAACATCATGCTGTTTATTGGCCCAGTGGTGAGAATTTTTGCTTTCTTGATGTTGAGATGTAATTCTTATTACATCTGTAATAGACTTTGAACTTCCATGGCAAGTGCTTCAAGTCCATCCTTTCAGCAAGCAATGTTGTCTCATCTGCATATTGCTGGTCG
>NW_006400001.1:3226180-3227028 GCF_000299155.1 Elephantulus edwardii
AACAATTTTAAAGATGGCACAGGACTGAATAATGTTCCATTTTACTACACAAAAAGTCACTGAATCAGAACCAACTTAATGATACCTAAACATAGCAAAAATGTGACTGTGTTGTTTCTTTTCAGGAACAGGTTTGATACTTTGAACACCAAAGAATCAATACTAGATGATCTGGGAAGGAGATCAAGAATATCACCCATGAAGAATTAAAAAGGCCATTAAAAGACAGAAGAAAAAAAAACTGAGATGGATGGCAGAAGAGACTCTGAATATTGCTCTAGAGCACTGCGATAGCAAAGCAAAGGGAAGAAACCACAAAGTTAAAGAGCTGAACAGAAGATTTCAGAGAGAACCTTGAAATGAGAAAGCAAAGTAGTATAAAGCAATATACAAAGAAGTGGAGTCAGAAAATCAAAAGGGCCAAACTTTCATAAGCTGAAGGAACTGAAGAACAAATTTAAGCTCCAGTGGCAATACCTATACCTAAGGATGTTATAGGCAGAATATTGACCAATTTAGGAAGCATTATAAGAAGATAGAAGGAGTACAAAGAGTCATTGTACCAAAAAGAATTGTCTGACATAGAAGAAAAAACATACAACCAAGAAGCAATAGTGTTGAAGGAGGAAGTTCAAGCTGCTCTGGAGGAACTGGAAAAATACAAGGCCCCAGGAATTGATGGAATACCAATTTGCAAATTTTAGCAAACATATGCTGCCCTGGACATGCTCACCAATTTGTACCAATTACCTGGTCAACAGGTATATTTATTCCCATTCCAAAAGCAGGTGATTAGACAGAATGTGAAAATTATCAAACAATATCACTTAAATATTATTGAAGATTAT
>NW_006400001.1:3227703-3228917 GCF_000299155.1 Elephantulus edwardii
TTCATAAGCAATCAGGAAATCAAAAGATGAATTGCCTTAGGGAAATCTGCTGTCAGGGACCAAAGAGCAACAAAGTCAGTCTAGAGACTAAGGTATACCTGATACAGACTATGGTCTTTATAAATACTTTCAATACATCTGAGAGCTAGACAAGGACTAAAGATAACAGAAAAAGGATTAATGCCTTGAGTTGTGATGGTAGAGAAGAGAATTGAATAATCTATGGACTGCCAAGAGAACAAACAGGTCTGTCTCAGAGACGGTGAAACAAATTTCTCCTTGGAGGCTAGAATTGAAGCTCCATCTCACATACTTTGTCAACAGGAGGGACCAGTCCTTCGAGAGGGACATCATGCTTAGAAGAGTAGAGAGAAAGCACAAGAGAAGAAGACCCTGGATGAGATGGGTTGATTGAGTAATTCAGTTAAGTAGAGAAAGTGTGTAGGAAAGAACGAGACTGACAGTAAAATAGGGCAAAATTCTTAGCTTCTGTGCATAGGATTGCTATGAGTCACAGGAGATTCAATGGTACCTAACAACAATAGCATTGAGAAGGATGGTAATTCCAGAACACATAATTGTGCTTATGTGAAACCTACACACAGAACAAAAAGATGCTGTTCAAACAGAACAAGGAAACACTGCATGGTTCAAAATCAGGAAGAAGTGTGCATCATGGCTGTATCCTTTCTCTGTATCTATTCAATATGTCAAATAAGTAATTCAGAAAGCTAAAGTATTAGATCAAGACGAATGAGGCATCAGGATCGGGGGAAGATTCATCAAGGACCTATGTTATATATATGACTCAACTTTGTTTGCTGAAAGTAAAGCCATCTTGTTTAAAGCACTTGCTACAGAAGATTCAAGAGCACAACTTTCAGTATGAATCACATCCCAACATTAAGAAAATAAAATTCTCACCATTGCACCAATAGGCAATCTCATCATAAAGGGAGAAAAGATCAAAGTCGTCAATCAGTTCATCTTATTTGCACCCCAAACTAACATCCATGGATGACAACAGCAGTATTTTTGTTGTTGTTATTGTTATTGTTGTTACATGCTGTCAAGTTGTAGACAATTCATAGAGACCCTCTGAACAATAGACCTGAACACTTGTATAATTTTGGTAGTTTCTCTATGTTCCTAGAGTTTCCAGAGGCAAGCCATTTCGGAAATGGATGCCACTCCTGCTTCCAAGCTTGTTTTAA